>NC_079191.1:5341648-5641648 GCF_029499605.1 Hyla sarda
TACAGTGACCCCCCGACCTACGATGGCCCCGACATACCATATATATACAGTGACCCCCCCGACCTACGATGGTCCCGACATACCATATATATATATATATATATATATATATATATATATATATACAGTGACCCCCCGACCTACGATGGCCCCAACATACCATATATACAGTGACCCCCCGACCTACGATGGCCCCGACATACCATATATATACAGTGACCCCCGACCTACGATGGCCCCGACATACCATATATATACAGTGACCCCCCGACCTACGATGGCCCCGACATACCATATATATACAGTGACCCCCCCGACCTACGATGGCCCCGACATACCATATATATACAGTGACCCCCCCGACCTACGATGGCCCCGACATACCATATATATACAGTGACCCCCGACCTACGATGGCCCCGACATACCATTTATATACAGTGACCCCCCGACCTACGATGGCCCCGACATATCATATATATACAGTGACCCCCCGACCTACGATGGCCCCGACATACCATATATATACAGTGACCCCCCGACCTACGATGGCCCCGACATACCATATATATACAGTGACCCCCCGACCTACGATGGCCCCGACATGCCATATATATACAGTGACCTCCCGACCTACGATGGCCCCGAACATACCATATATATACAGTGGCCCCCCGACCTACGATGGCCCCGACATATCATATATATATACAGTGACCCCCCTGACCTACGATGGCCCCGACATACCATATATATATATACAGTGACCCCCCGACCTACGTTGGCCCCCGACATACCATATATATACAGTGACCCCCCGACCTACGATGACCCCGACATACCATATTTATACAGTGACCCCCGACCTACGATGGCCCCGACATACCATATATATATATACAGTGACCCCCCGACCTACGATGGCCCCGACATACCATATATATACAGTGACCCCCGACCTACGATGGCCCCGACATACCATATATATACAGTGACCCCCCCGACCTACAATGGCCCCGACATACCATATATATACAGTGACCCCCGACCTACGATGGCCCCGACATACCATATATATATATATATATACAGTGACCCCCCGACATACGTTGGCCCCGACATACCATATATATATATATACAGTGACCCCCCGACCTACGATGGCCCTGACATACCATATATATATACAATGACCCCCCGACCTACGATGGCCCCGACATACCATATATATACAGTGACCCCCCGACCTACAATGGCCCCGACATACGATCATTTCAGCATACGATCACTCTCAGAGACCATCACATGGTGAAGGCAGCATCAACATCCGATGCTTTTGTATGTCGGGGCCATCGCATAAATGGCTATCCTTCAGCACAGACTCCTTCAGCTGCCCCCGGATAGCCGGTTACGGTGCCCCGTGTGCTCCGCTGACGATCACTTACCTGTCCTCAGGGCTCCGGCACGTCCTCTTCAGGATCCTCTGCATCGTCGGCGCTCTCCATCGTTGTCATCACGTCGCTGCGCACGCCGTCCCGTCATCCAATAGGAGCGGCGTGCATAGCGACGTGATGGCGGCAACGGAGAGCGAGGATCCCGGGGAAGCAGAGGCCTTGCCGGAGGATCGGGGACACCCCGGGGACGCGGCGACAGCGATGGACGGCGACATCCAGGGCAGTGGTAACGAGTAGTGACGGTCTGGAGCGGCAGGGACAGGTGAGTACAACTTCCTATACCAGTGGTCTTCAACCTGCGGACCTCCAGATGTTGCAAAACTACAACAACCAGCATGCCCGGACAGCCAACGGCTGTCCGGGCATGCTGGGTGTTGCAGTTTTGCAACATCTGGAGGTCCGCAGGTTGTAGACCACTGTCCTATACTTTGCATTGCACGGATCCCTCAACGATGGTTTCAACATACGATTGTCCATTTGGAGCGGATTCCCATCGTATGTTGAGGGAGCACTGTATTACTTTTAGTTTTCGTATTTCTCTCCAGTGTTCAGTATTACTGACATGATATCTTTATATGAAAGTTATTTTTGTTTTTGTTACAATGTTTATCATGCAGGACAAATGGGATAATAATTAAGTCAATGGCGTCATTACGTATGTGATGATAACGATTACGTGCACTTTTTATTTTAGTTATAGGACGTAATAATAATTTTTTTGTTTTTAACTTGACTTCCCTTTCCTCCCCAATATTTGTTAGTAGCACTATGGGCCCCAATCTCTGGTACTATGCCTCAGCCTCCACTACCATGGCAATCCAGCGCCCCCTGTGATCACACTGTGATGGACTGACACAGACAGCCCCCTATCTCTGTGTCTCTGGGGTCTCACCCATGGCCTCCAGCGCAGAGTGGATCTCCAGCATCACCTTCTTATACAGGTCCTTCTGCCAGTCCTTCAGCTCCCCCCACTCCTCTGCGGAGAAGCAGGCCGCCACATCATGGAACGTCACAGACACCTGCACAGCAACAGACAGCAAGACTCTCATTAATCTTACTACATGACCCACTCACTCAAGCCTGTGAGTCCTGCTTCCTCCACCATCTCATAGATAAAGCCTGTGAGTCCTGCTTCCTCCACCATCTCATAGATAAAGCCTGTGAGTCCTGCTTCCTCCACCCAATCATAGATAAAGCCTGTGAGTCCTTCTTCCCCCACCATCTCATAGAGAAAGCCTGTGAGTCCTTCTTCCCCCACCATCTCATAGATACAGCCTGTGAGTCCTGCTTCCCCTCCCACTTATAGATAAAGCCTGTGAGTCCTGCTTCCCCCACCATCTCATAGAGAAAGCCTGTGAGTCCTTCTTCCCCCACCATCTCATAGAGAAAGCCTGTGAGTCCTTCTTCCCCCACCATCTCATAGATACAGCCTGTGAGTCCTTCTTCCCCCACCATCTCATAGAGAAAGCCTGTGAGTCCTGTTTCCTCCACCATCTCATAGATAAAGCCTGTGAGTCCTGCTTCCCCTCCCACTTATAGATAAAGCCTGTGAGTCCTGCTTCCCCCACCATCTCATAGATAAAGCCTGTGAGTCCTGCTTCCTCCACCCAATCATAGTGAAAGCCTGTGAGTCCTTCTTCCTCCACCATCTCATAGAGAAAGCCTGTGAGTCCTGCTTCCCCTCCCACTTATAGATAAAGCCTGTGAGTCCTTCTTCCCCCACCATCTCATAGATAAAGCCTGTGAGTCCTGCTTCCTCCACCCAATCATAGATAAAGCCTGTGAGTCCTGCTTCCTCCACCATCTCATAGAGAAAGCCTGTGAGTCCTGCTTCCCCTCCTACTTATAGATAAAGCCTGTGAGTCCTGCTTTCCCCACCATCTCATAGATAAAGCTTGTGAGTCCTGCTTCCCCCACCATCTCATAGATAAAGCCTGTGAGTCCTGCTTCCCCCACCCAATCATAGATAAAGCCTGTGAGTCCTGCTTCCTCCACCCAATCATAGTGAAAGCCTGTGAGTCCTTCTTCCTCCACCATCTCATAGAGAAAGCCTGTGAGTCCTGCTTCCCCTCCCACTTATAGATAAAGCCTGTGAGTCCTTCTTCCTCCACCATCTCATAGAGAAAGCCTGTGAGTCCTGCTTCCCCTCCCACTTATAGATAAAGCCTGTGAGTCCTTCTTCCCCCACCATCTCATAGAGAAAGCATGCGAGTCCTGCTTCCTCCACCTAATACTAGATAAAGCCTGTGAGTCCTGCTTCCTTCACCATCTCATAGAGAAAGCCTGTGAGTCCTGCTTCCCCTCCCACTTATAGATAAAGCCTGTGAGTCCTTCTTCCCCCACCATCTCATAGATAAAGCCTGTGAGTCCTGCTTCCTCCACCCAATCATAGATAAAGCCTGTGAGTCCTGCTTCCTCCACCATCTCAGAGAAAGCCTGTGAGTCCTGCTTCCCCTCCCACTTATAGATAAAGCCTGTGAGTCCTGCTTCCTCCACCCAATCATAATGAAAGCCTGTGAGTCCTTCTTCCTCCACCATCTCATAGAGAAAGCCTGTGAGTCCTGCTTCCTCCACCCAATCATAGTGAAAGCCTGTGAGTCCTGCTTCCTCCACCCAATCATAGTGAAAGCCTGTGAGTCCTGCTTCCCCCACCATCTCATAGATAAAGCCTGTGAGTCCTGCTTCCCCCACCCACTCATGGGAAATTAAATGTTCTGAAGAGGCAGCACCCTGAACGCCCTGTAATGTGTTACTGTTTGGACCAATGAAAAGCTTAAAGGGTAACTCTCATTGAAACATATTTTTCTATTGCACTCCTTATGGTAAATAAAAAATATTTCTAATATACTTTGTTTAAAAAAAATGACGTTTTCTATGGTTTATTTGTGCTTAAAAAAGCTCCAGAGCTCATTTCCCCATCTCATACACAGACTTAGGACCAAAGTCCAAACACAGGAAGTGCAGCCTGGAGTGCTGAGGGGGGGGGGGGTGTGTCCAAACTCCTCCAATCATAGCTCCTCTCTCACTTAACTGCCATATGCTGTTTGTTGGACACCCCCCCCCCCCCCTCAGCACTCCAGGCTGCACTTCCTGTGTTTGGACTTCGGTCCTAAGTCTGTGTATGAGATGGGGAAAATGTCAGCCAGAGCTAAATATCAAGAGTCAAAGCAAAGGGTCTGAAAACTTATGTCTGTAAGAAATTTTTGTTTAACATTTTTTATTAGCAAGAAATTTCACATTCTCATTATGGGGATCGAGGGCAAAATGATGGTGATTATTTTAGTAGCGATAAATGTGAAGGTCTGAAGACTTTCGGGAGGCACAGTATAGTAATGGAGGAGGTTGTATATATATATATATATATATATATATATATATATATATATATATATATATATATATATATATATATATTATACTCACAGGGTAGGCGGACATGTTGGCTTCAGGACGGACAATCACGGTCACTTCAGAGATGACGTCTTCTTAACCTGTAAAAGGAAAACACAGATGTGTAAATTCACCAGAGAATTCAGAGGATGCACCTAAATATGGAAATCCCCCCCAATGAAGGTTCGGGAGCCACCATGAAAGATAAGAGGACGGTTAAGGGCATGATGAGATGTCACATGATCTGCTATAAAGTCAGAAGAAACGGCAATGTCTGATCAAGAGCTAATCCTGGGGTCCGACCAAGAGCTGATCCCAGGGGCCAACCAAGAGCTAATCCCAGGGGCCAACCAAGAGCTGATCCCAGGGGCCAACCAAGAGCTGATCCCAGGGGCCAACCAAGAGCTGATCCCAGGGGCCAACCAAGAGCTGATCCCAGGGGCCAACCAAGAGCTGATCCCAGGGGCCAACCAAGAGCTGATCCCAGGGGCCAACCAAGAGCTGATCCCAGGGGCCAACCAAGAGCTGATCCCAGGGGCCAACCAAGAGCTGATCCCAGGGGCCAACCAAGAGCTGATCCCAGGGGCCAACCAAGAGCTGATCCCAGGGGCCAACCAAGAGCTGATCCCAGGGGCCAACCAAGAGCTGATCCCAGGGGCCAACCAAGAGCTGATCCCAGGGGCCAACCAAGAGCTGATCCCAGGGGCCAACCAAGAGCTAATCCTGGGGTCCGACAAAGAGCTGATCCCAGGGGCCATGCAAGAGCTGCTCCCAGGGGCCAACCAAGAGCTGATCCTAGGGGCCAACCAAGAGCTAATCCCAGGGGCCAGCCAAGAGCTAATCCTGGGGTCTGACCAAGAGCTAATCCCAGGGGCCATTCAAGAGCTGATCCCAGGGGCCAACCAAGAGCTGATCCCAGGGGCCATCCAAGAGCTGATCCCAGGAGCCATCTAAAAGCTGATCCCAGGAGCTATCCAAGAGCTGATCCCAGGGGCCATTCAAGAGCTGATCCCAGGGGCCATTCAAGAGCTGATCCCAGGGGCCAACCAAGAGCTGATCCCAGGGGCCATCCAAGAGCTGATCCCAGGAGCCATCTAAAAGCTGATCCCAGGAGCTATCCAAGAGCTGATCCCAGGGGCCATTCAAGAGCTGATCCCAGGGGCCATTCAAGAGCTGATCCCAGGGGCCAACCAAGAGCTGATCCCAGGGGCCATCCAAGAGCTGATCCCAGGAGCCATCTAAAAGCTGATCCAAGGGGCCATCCAAGAGCTGATCCCAGGGGCCATCCAAGAGCTAAACCCAGGAGCCAACCAAGAGCTGATCCCAGGGGCCAACCAAGGCGATAATTCTCAATAATGAAAATGTTGTAAAGGACTTTGCTTATTGAATAGTTGGTCGGTTGATCAGGTGGTCTGCCCAGCACTGCTGCAGGTCCCACCTGAAGTTCACAACCCTACGTGTCAGCCGTGGCCGCTGGTGCAGCAGGGATAAGTGCCCTTTATTTACTAACATGTTTCTTTTTACTTCTTTTCCTGCAGAGGACTACTTTTTGGTGGACTTCGTCGATGTCCTGCAGATTAATATTTATTTTTCCTTCAATAAAATGGTCAAGAGGTGTGGGGGTGTTTTTATTACAATAAAACATTTTTTTTACTTGTATTATATCCCTTTATTTTATAGTAAAACTAGCTGAGTACCCGGCGCTGCCCGTTTTTTCATACCATGTCCTTGTGGGTGAGGAAAAGCAACAAAGGGGGAAGCTTTTGTCCTCATATCCCGTCCTTAAATCCTGACCCCATATCCCATCCTCATATCCTGTCCCCATATCCCGTCCTCATATCCAGTCCTTAACCCCTTCAGGACCAAGCCCATTTTGGCCTTAAGGACCGGAGCGTTTTTTGCACATCTGACCACTGTCACTTTAAACATTAATAACTCTGATGCTTTTAGTTATCATTCTGATTCTGAGATTGTTTTTTCGTGACATATTCTACTTTAACATGGTGGTAACATTTTATGGTAACTTGCATCCTTTCTTGGTGAAAAATCCCAAAATTTCATGAAAAAATTGTAAATTTTGCATTTTTCAAACTTTGAAGCTCTCTGCTTGTAAGGAAAATGGATATTCCAATTTTTTTTTTTTTTTTTATCATTCACATATACAATATGTCTACTTTATGTTTGCATCATAAAATTTATGAGTTTTTACTTTTGGAGACACCAGAGGCTTCAAAGTTCAGCAGCAATTTTCCAATTTTTCACAAAATTTTCAAACTCGCTATTTTTCAGAGACCAGTTCAGGTTTGAAGTGGATTTGAAGGGTCTTCATATTAGAAATACCCCATAAAAGACCCCATTATAAAAACTGCACCCCAAAGTATTCAAAATGACATTCAGTCAGTGTTTTAACCCTTTAGGTGTTTCACAGGAATAGCAGCAATCTGAAGGAGAAAATTCACAATCTTCATTTTTTACACTCGCATGTTCTTGTAGACCCAATTTTAGAATTTTTGCAAGAGGTAAAAGGACAACATTTTTACTTGTTTTTGTAGCCCAATTTCTCTTGAGTAAGCACATACCTCATATGTCTATGTTAATTGTTCGGAGGGCGCAGTAGAGGGCTCAGAAGGGAAGGAGCGACAAGGGGATTTTGGAGAGAACATTTTTCTGAAATGGTTTTTGGGGGGCATGTCACCTTTAGGAAGCCCCTAGGGTGTCAAACCAGCAAAAAAATAACACATGGCATACCATTTTGGAAACTAGACCCCTTGGGGAACATAACAAGGGGTAAAGTGAACCTTAATACCCCACAGGGGTTTCATGACTTTTGCAAATGTAAAAAAAAAAAAAAAAAAATTTACCTAAAATGCTTGTTTTCCCAAAAATTTTACATTTTTGAAAAGGGTAATAGCAGAAAATACCCCCCAAAATTTGAAGCCCAATTTCTCCCGATTCAGAAAACACCCCATATGGGGGTAAAAAGTGCTCTGTTGGCGCACTACAGGTCTCAGAAGAGAAGGAGTCACATTTTGGCTTTTTGGAAGCAAATTTTGCTCTGGGGGCATGCCGCATTTAGGAAGCCCCTATGGTGCCAGGACAGCAAAAAAAAAACACATGGCATACCATTTTGGAAACTAGACCCCTTGGGGAACATAACAAGGGGTAAAGTGAACCTTAATACCCCACAGGGGTTTCATGACTTTTGCAAATGTAAAAAAAAAAAAAAAAATTCCTAAAATGCTTGTTTTCCCAAAAATTTTACATTTTTGAAAAGGGTAATAGCAGAAAATACCCCCCAAAATTTGAAGCCCAATTTCTCCCGATTCAGAAAACACCCCATATGGGGGTAAAAAGTGCTCTGCTGGCGCACTACAGGTCTCAGAAGAGAAGGAGTCACATTTTGGCTTTTTGGAAGCAAATTTTGCTCTGGGGGCATGCCGCATTTAGGAAGCCCCTTTGGTGCCAGGACAGCAGAAAAAAAACCACATGGCATTACATTTTGGAAACTAGACCCCTCGGGGAACGTAACAGTGTTACAGTGAGTTCTTACACCTCACAGGTTTTTTGAAAAGTGGGACTAAATTGAAAAATTTGATTTTTTTACACTAAAATGCTGGGGTTACCCAATTTTTAACATTTTCACAAGGGGTAATATGAGATATTGGCTTACAAATTTTGGAGGGCTTTTTCCCTGACTATAAAAATACATTCACATATGGGGTAACGTGCTGGACGGGCGCACAACAAGGAGACATCATAGAGGTCACTTTGTATTTGTGGCCTTTGGCATATCAGTAGCTGACGGTTACATACATTCCGAG
Organism: Hyla sarda; assembly: GCF_029499605.1. Taxonomy (NCBI): domain Eukaryota; kingdom Metazoa; phylum Chordata; class Amphibia; order Anura; family Hylidae; genus Hyla; species Hyla sarda. The sequence goes on from NC_079191.1 coordinate 5,350,314, forward strand.
GAAAATACAAAAATGAAACACCCAAATGTGACACCATTACAGAAAGTACCCACCCTGAGGAATGGGTATAGGGGTAAAGAGGACATTTCTAACGCACAGGTGTTTCCTATATTTATTTTCCAGGAATGGATGAAGCTTTTGAAAATTGCAATTTCCAACCTATGCTCTGCTTCATCTTGTTGGGAACAACTAACATGTGACTCCGAATTGTCGCCTGGAAATACGACCGAGCTCAGCGAGAACTCTTCACATTTGAGGCGGATGTTTGTTACGGACCTAACAGTTACATACACTCAGAGGAAAATACAAGAAAGGAACACCCACATGTGAGAATACTACAAACAGTACACCCCCTAGGGAAGGTGTATAGGGTGAAGTGGAGATTTGGAACAGACGGGTGTTCCCTTCATTTATTTTATGTACTATGGGGGGAAGAAAATTGCAATTTTAGTACTGATTTGCCAATTATTTTCCCAGAATGATGACCCAGAGTACAGCCAAAAGTAAAAATGATGCCCGCCCCAAACCCCATACTCTGAATCATCATTCTGGGAAGGGGATGTGTGGGGCCGTCCCTATTCTGTTACCTCAAAAGCGCAACCCGCTCAGGTGGGGAGAGAGAGCGTTGCGCATTTGAGGCAACTGCAAACCTCCAATGCTGTTGACTCTGTGTCCCATGACCCATTTTTTAGGGGGAAGAAAAAAAAAAAAGATATTGGGGTATTGGGAAAAAGGTTGTTTTTTTTTGGGGGGGGGGGGGGTTGGTATAAAATTTGGAAGACAATGTACCCTGGACTGGTACATTGGAGTCGAATTGTGGGTAATGAAAATTAGGGCAAATGACGGAAAATTTAGTGCTCCATGGAAGTGTGATACTCCCTGAAGCAGCCTATGCAGAGGCCCGGATGGTCGGGGCAAGTGTCGCATTGAGTGGTGGTGTCCTTCCAAATCCCCCTCTTGCGACACACTCTGCATTTCTTCTGAGATCGTCCCTTCTTTCCAGTGTTGGGGATCACACCTGGAAAGTGTTGGCCGGGGACGATCCGGGGACCTGAAGTCCCAGAGGTGCTCTGACCCGCTCCCTGGCGGTCACCAAAGATGAGGGCCCTTAGAACTTCCTCTTGGAACTCCAGGTATGTCCCTGTGTTGCCAGCGTTCTGGTACAGTACAAAAGAGTTATACATGGCAACCTGTACCATGTAGACCGCAACTTTGACTGATACATTGTACATATCTGGTCCTGCTCTCAGCTCTAGACAATGCTCTGTGAGCTAAACATCCTGGACCCCAGACTGATACATTGTACATAGCTCGTCCTGCTCTCAGCTGAGAAGTGATACAATTGTATCCAGTCTGGACAATGCTCTGTGAGCTAAACATCCTGGACTCCAGACTGATACATTGTACATAGCTAGTCCTGCTCTCAGCTGAGAAGTGATACAATTGTATCCAGTCTGGACAATGCTCTGTGAGCTAAACATCCTGGACCCCAGACTGATACATTGTACATAGCTCGTCCTGCTCTCAGCTGAGAAGTGATACAATTGTATCCAGTCTAGACAATGCTCTGTGAGCTAAACATCCTGGACCCCAGACTGATACATTGTACATAGCTAGTCCTGCTCTCAGCTGAGAAGTGATACAATTGTATCCAGTCTAGACAATGCTCTGTGAGCTAAACATCCTGGACCCCAGACTGATACATTGTACATAGCTAGTCCTGCTCTCAGCTGAGAAGTGATACAATTGTATCCAGTCTGGACAATGCTCTGTGAGCTAAACATCCTGGACTCCAGACTGATACATTGTACATAGCTCGTCCTGCTCTCAGCTGAGAAGTGATACAATTGTATCCAGTCTAGACAATGCTCTGTGAGCTAAACATCCTGGACTCCAGACTGATACATTGTACATAGCTAGTCCTGCTCTCAGCTCTGAAGTGATACAATTGTATCCAGTCTAGACAATGCTCTGTGAGCTAAACATCCTGGACCCCAGACTGATACATTGTACATAGCTAGTCCTGCTCTCAGCTGAGAAGTGATACAATTGTATCCAGTCTGGACAATGCTCTGTGAGCTAAACATCCTGGACTCCAGACTGATACATTGTACATAGCTCATCCTGCTCTCAGCTGAGAAGTGATACAATTGTGTCCAGTCTAGACAATGCTCTGTGAGCTAAACATCCTGGACTCCAGACTGATACATTGTACATAGCTAGTCCTGCTCTCAGCTGAGAAGTGATACAATTGTGTCCAGTCTAGACAATGCTCTGTGAGCTAAACATCCTGGACCCCAGACTGATACATTGTACATAGCTAGTCCTGCTCTCAGCTGAGAAGTGATACAATTGTATCCAGTCTAGACAATGCTCTGTGAGCTAAACATCCTGGACTCCAGACTGATACATTGTACATAGCTCGTCCTGCTCTCAGCTGAGAAGTGATAAAATTGTATCCAGTCTAGACAATGCTCTGTGAGCTAAACACCCTGGACTCCAGACTGATACATTGTACATAGCTAGTCCTGCTCTCAGCTGAGAAGTGATACAATTGTATCCAGTCTAGACAATGCTCTGTGAGCTAAACATCCTGGACCCCAGACTGATACATTGTACATAGCTAGTCCTGCTCTCAGCTGAGAAGTGATACAATCGTATCCAGTCTAGACAATGCTCTGTGAGCTAAACATCCTGGACCCCAGACTGATACATTGTACATAGCTCGTCCTGCTCTCAGCTGAGAAGTGATACAATTGTATCCAGTCTAGACAATGCTCTGTGAGCTAAACATCCTGGACCCCAGACTGATACATTGTACATAGCTCGTCCTGCTCTCAGCTGAGAAGTGATACAATTGTATCCAGTCTAGACAATGCTCTGTGAGCTAAACATACTGGACTCCAGACTGATACATTGTACATAGCTAGTCCTGCTCTCAGCTGAGAAGTGATACAATTGTATCCAATCTAGACAATGCTCTGTGAGCTAAACATCCTGGACCCCAGACTGATACATTGTACATAGCTAGTCCTGCTCTCAGCTGAGAAGTGATACAATTGTATCCAGTCTAGACAATGCTCTGTGAGCTAAACATCCTGGACCCCAGACTGATACATTGTACATAGCTCGTCCTGCTCTCAGCTGAGAAGTGATACAATTGTATCCAGTCTAGACAATGCTCTGTGAGCTAAACATCCCGGACTCTTAGCTGATGGCTGTTTGCAGAGTTATAAAATCCTGTTTTCCTTTAAAAGGAGATCTCCAGTGGTGAAGAGCGTATCCCCTATCCTAAGGGGGGGTCGGACCGCTGGGGCCACCACACGAAGCGGCGGCTGACATGCCTCCTCAATACAACTCTATGGCAGAGCCGGAACGCTGCCTTCCGCAATCTCAATGTATTGATGGGGTGTGTCAGCCGCCGCTTCGTGGCGAGCGAGCCGGGGCCCCGTACAGGAGATTGGGTGGGGCCCCAGCGGTCGGAACCCCACGCGATCTGAAACTTATCCCCTACCCTTAGGATAAGGGATAAGTTCTTCAGCACTGGAGATCTCCTTTAACCCCTTAAGTCCCTGTTTCCGGTCCCTGCTGCGCCCCGGGCGGGGATCGGAAGCGGATGCCTGCTGAAATGCTTCAGCAGGCATCCAGGGCAAACGCCGAGGGGGGCCATGTAGGGAAATCACCCCTGCGATCTGCGGCGATACCGGGCTGATAGGGTCTCTGGGACCCGACCGCCCGGTAATTTAGCATGATCCCGGTTGTCACAGACAGGCAGGACCATGCTGGAGTATAGGAGCGAGGTGGCAAGCCGGCCCCCTCCTCCGATCCCCTGCGATCCGTCACTTAGCTAACCGACCAATCGCAGGGGGGGGGGGGGGGGGCGGTTACTTCCTCCCGTCCTGCCCGGCCCATCTAAGTCTGGAGAGAATGGGAGGAAGACCGGAGGACGCGGCGGGGGACGGGGGAGTGCTGGGGAGCGGCCCCGTTACTTACCTCGTCCCTGGAGAGCCGGATCCCGGCAGTGGAGACGGCGGCGGTGGCGATAGGTGAGTTGATCTTCAGCAGCGTCGCGTGACCTTTGCAGCAGTCCAGACCGCCGTAAAGCGAGCTGGACTGCTCCATCTGGTCCCCTTACACTACAACTCCCAGCATGCCCAGACAGTCCTTGGCATCTGGGCATGCTGGGAGTTGCAGTTTTGCAACATCTGGAGGTCCACAGTTTGGAGACCACTGTGCCCTTCCAGATGTTGCAAAACTACACATCCTCAGCATGTCCTTACTGTCCAGGCATGCTGGGAGTTGTAGTTCTGTAACATCTGGAAGGGCACAGATTGGGAACCACTGTATTAGTGGTCTGCAAACTGTAGTCCTCCAGATGTTGCAAACTACAACTCCAAGCATGCTGGGAGTTGTAGTTCGGCAACATCTGGCTCTAAAGATGTTGCCGAACTACTACTCCCAGCATGCCTGAGAATGTCTGGGAGCACACTGGTTGGGAAACATTGTCTGTTTCCTAACTCCGTGTTTCCCAACCCGTGCGCCTCCAGCTGTTGCAAAACTATAACTACCAGCATGCACTGATAGACTGTGCATGCTGCGAGTTGTAGTTTTGCAACAGCTGGAGTCCCCCCCCCCCCCCTGTGAATATAAAGGGTACATTCACATGGGCAGGGGCTTACAGTGAGTATCAGGCTGCAAATTCACGATGCAGCAAATTTTGCGCGGCAGCTCAAACTCGCAGCGGGAAACTCGCTGTAACCCCCCGCCCGTGTGACTGTACCCTAAAAACATTACACTACACTAACACAAAATAAAATAAAAAGTAAAAAACACTACATATACACATACCCCTACACAGCCCCCCTCCCCTCCCCAATAAAAATGAAAAACGTCTGGTACGCCACTGTTTTCAAAATGGAGCCTCCAGCTGTTGCAAAACAACAACTCCCAGTATTGCCAGATAGCCGTTGACTGTCCAAGCATGCTGCGAGTTTTACAACAGCTGGAGGCACCCTGTTTGGGAATCACTGGCGTAGAATACCCCTATGTCCACCCCTATGCAAGTCCCTAATTCAGTCCTCAAATGCGCATGGCGCTCTCACTTTGGAGCCCTGTCGTATTTCAAGGCAACAGTTTAGGGCCACATATGGGGTATCGCCGTACTCGGGAGAAATTGGCTTACAAATTTTGGGGGTCTTCTTCTCCTTTCACCCCTTATGAAAAGGTGAAGTTGGGGCCTACACCAGCATGTTAGTGTAAAAAAATAATTTGTAATGCAATTTCTCCCGACTACAGAGATACCCCATATGTGAGCGCAAAGTGCTCTGGGGGCGCACAACAAGGCCCAGAAGGGAGAGTGCGCCATGTACATTTGAGGTGATTTGCACAGGGGTGGCTGATTGTTACAGCGGTTTTGACAAACGCAAAAAAAACAAAACCCCACATGTGACCCAATTTCGGAAACTACACCCCTCACGGAATGTAATGAGGGGATCAGTGAGAATTTACCCCCCACTGGTGTCTGACGGATCATTGGAACAGTGGGCTGTGCAAATTAAAAATTTTGTACAGCCCACTGTTCCAAAAATATGACAGACACCAGTGGGGGGTAAATGCTCACTGTACCCCTTGTTACGTTCCTCAAGGGGTCTAGTTTCCAAAATGGTATGCCATGGGGGGTTATTTTGCTGTTCTGGCACCATAGGGGCTTCCTAAATGCGACATGCCCCCCGAGCAGAATTTGCTCTCAAAAAGCCAAATATGCCAAATATCCTTCTCTTCTGAGCATTGTAGTTCGCCTGTAATGCACTTCAGGTTAACTTATGGGGTACCTCCATACTCAGAAGTGATGGGGTTACAAATTTTGGGGGGTATTTTCTGCTATTAACCCTTGCAAAAATGTGAAATTTAGGGGGGAAACACACATTTTAGTGACATTTAAAAAAAATGTTTTTACATATGCAAAAGTCGTGAAACCCCTGTGGGGTATTAAGGCTCACTTTATTCCTTGCTACGTTCCTCAAGGGGTCTAATTTCCAAAATGGTATGTCATGTGGTTTTTTTTTTTTTTTTTTTTGCTGTTCTGGCACCATAGGGGCTTCCTAAATGCAACATGCCCCCAAAAAATCATTTCTGATACTCTCCAAAATCCCCTTGTCGCTCCTTCCCTTCTGAGCCCTCTACTGCGCCCGCCGAACACTTTACATAGACATATGAGGTATGTGCTTACTCGACAGAAATTGGGCTACAAAAACAAGTAAAAATTTTCTCCTTTTACCCCTGGTAAAAATTCAACAACTGGGTCTACAAGAACATGTGAGTGTAAAAAATGAAGATTTTGAATTTTCTCCTTCACTTTCCTGCTTTTCCTGTGAAACACCTAAAGGGTTAAAACACTTACTGAATGTCATTTTGAATACTTTGGGGGGTGCAGTTTTTATAATGGGGTCTTTTATGGGGTATTTCTAATAAGAAGACCCTTCAAATCCACTTCAAACCTGAACTGGTCCCTGAAAAATAGTGAGTTTGAAAATTTTGTGAAAAATTTCCAAATTGCTGCTGAACTTTGAAGCCTCTGGTGTCTCCAAAAGTAAAAACTCGTCACTTTTATGATGCAAATATAAAGTAGACATATTGTATATGTGAACCCCAAAAAATATATATTTTGAATATCCATTTTCCTTACAAGCAGAGAGCTTCAAAGTTAGAAAAATGCAAAATTTTCATTTTTTTCATCAAATTTGGGGATTTTTCACCAAGAAAGGATGCAAGTTACCACAACATTTTACCACTAAGTTAAAGTAGAATATGTCACGAAAAAACAATCTCAGAATCAGAATGAAAAGTAAAAGCATCAGAGTTATTAATGTTTAAAGTGACAGTGGTCAGATGTGCAAAAAACGCTCCGGTCCTTAAGGTGTAAAATGGCCTGGTCCTTAAAGGGGTACTCCGCCCCTAGACATCTTATCCCCTTTCCAAAGGATAGGGGATAAGATGTCAGATCGCCGCGGTCCCGCTGCTGGGAACCCCCGGGATCTCCGCTGCAGCACCCGCTATCATTACTACACAGGGCGAGTTCACTCTGTGCGTAATGACAGGCGATACAAGGGATGGAGCAGCGTGACGTCATGGCTCCGCCCCTCGCGACATCACAGCCCGCCCCCCTCAATACAAGTCTATGGGAGGGGGCGTGGTGGTCGTCACGCCCCTGCAATAGACTTGTATTAAGGGGGCGGGCCGTGTTGTCACGAGGGGCGGAGCCGTGACGTAACGATGCTCCATCCCCTGTATCGCCTGTCATTACGCACAGAGCGAACTCGCCCTGTGTAGTAATGATGGCGGGTGCTGCAGTGATGATCCCCGGGGGTTCCCAGCAGCGGGACCGCGGCGATCTGACATCTTATCCCCTATCCTTTGGAAAGGGGATAAGATGTCTAGGGGCGGAGTACCCCTTTAAGGGGTTAAAGGGGTACTCCCGCAGAAAACTTTAATTTTTTTTAATCAACTGGTGCCAGAAAGTTAAACATATTTGTAAATTACTTCTATTAAAAAATCTTAATCCTTCCAGTACTTATCAGCTGCTGAATACTACAGAGGAAATTATTTTCTTTTTGGAACACAGAGCTCTCTGCTGACATCATGACCACAGTGCTCTCTGCTGACATCTCTGTCCTTTTTAGGAACTGTCTAGAGTAGGGAAAATCCCCATAGAAAACATATGCTGCTCTGGACAGTTCCTGAAATGGACAGAGATGTCAGCAGAGAGCACTGTGGTCGTGATGTCAGCAGAGAGCTCTGTGTTCCAAAAAGAAAATAATTTCCTCTGTAGTATTCAGCAGCTGATAAGTACTGGAAGGATTAAGATTTTTTAATAGAAGTAATTTACAGATCTGTATAACTTTCTGGCACCAGTTAATTAGAAGAAAAAAAAGTTTTCCACAGGAGTACCCCTTTAACCACTTAAGGACCCAGGGCGTATCCATACGCCCGTGGGAATTTCGGTCCCCGCCGCGCGCCGGGCGGGGACCGGGCCGGGGTGACTGCTGATATCAATCAGCAGGCACCCCGTGCAAATGCCCAGGGGGGTCATCAGACCCCCCCCCCGTCGGCGATCGGCGCAAATCGCAAGTGAATTCACACTTGCGATTTGCGCCGATTCCGGGTCATACGGGTCTATTGTGACCCGGTGACCCGGAATAGAAGGGGGATCGCGGTTGTCTAAGACACCCACGATCCCCCTGTAGGCATAGGAGTGAGGTGGCAGGGTTGCCACCCCTCCTATCCCTGCTATTGGTCTGCTATTGATGACCAATAGCAGACCGGGGGCGGGGGGGTTAACTTTCGTTTTCCCCGTCCTGCCCACCCACAATAGGCGGGGCAGAACGGGGAACCGAAGGGGGCCGGGCGCCGACGTCCACTTACCCGTCCGGAGGCTGCGGCGACGTTGATCGGCGGGCGGCGTCACGTGCGTCTGACGGGACGGCTGCCGGGATCCTACGGAAGCCGGTAAGTAGATCTGGAGGGCTACAGTCTGAGACCGTGGTCTCTAACTGTAGCCCTCCAGATGTTGCAAAACTACAACTCCCAGCATGCCCAGACAGCTGTTTGGGCATGCTGGAATATGTAGTTTTGCAACAGCTGGAGGGCTGCAGTTTGAGACCACTATACAGTGGTCTCTAAACTATATCCCTCCAGATCTTGCAAATCTACAACTCCTAGCATGCCCACATAGCTGTTTGTTGTCTGGACATGCTGGGAGTTGTAGTTTTGCAACATCTGGAGGTCCACAGTTTGGAGATCACTGTGCAGTGGTCTAAAAACTGTAGCTCTCCAGATGTTGCAAAACTGCAATTCCCAGCATGCCCAGAAAGCAAACAGCTGTCTCGGCATGCTGGGAGTTGTAGTTGGGTACCTCCAGCTATTTCATAACTACATCTCCCAGCATGCCCTTCGGTGATTAGTACATGCTGGGAGTTGTAGTTTTGCAACAGCTGGAGGCACACTGGTTGGAAAATATTGAGTTAGGTAACAGAACCTAACTGAAGGTTTTCCAACCAGTGTGCCTCCAGCTGTTGCAAAACTACAACTCCCAGCATGCACGGTCTGTCAGTACATGCTGGGAGTTGTAGTTTTGAAACAGCTGGAGGTTTGCCCCCCCCCCCCCCCCATGTGAACGTACAGGGTACATTCACACGGACAGGTTTACAGTAAATTTCCTGCTTCAAGTTTGGGCTGCGGCAAATTTTTTGCCGTAGTGCAAACTCCTAGCGGGAAATTCACCGTAACCCGCCAGTGTGAATGTACCCTAAAAACACTTCACTACACTAACACATAAAAAAGGGTAAAACACTACATATACACCCCTTACACTGTCCCCGTCCCCCCCAATAAACAATTTAAAACGTCTTGTATGGCAGGGTTTCCAAAACGGAGCCTCCAGCTGTTGCAAAACAACAACTCCCAGCATTTCTGGACAGCCGCTGACTGTCCAGGCATGCTGGGAGTTTAGCAACAGCTGGAGGCACCCTGTTTGGGAATCACTGGCATAGAATACCCCTATGTCCACCCCTATGCAATCCCTAATTTAGTCCTCAAATGCGCATGGTGCTCTCTTACTTCGGAGCCCTGTCGTATTTCAAGGAAACAGTTTAGGGTCACATATGGGGTATCACCGTACTCGGGAGAAATTACACTACAAATTTTGGGGGGCTTTTTTTCCTTTTACCGCTTGTGAAAAGGAAAAGTTGGGGGCTACACCAGCCTGTTAGTGTAAATTTTTTTATTTTTTTACACTAACATGCTGTTGTTGCCTCATACTTTTTATTTCCACAAGCGGTAAAAGGAAAAAAAGACCCCCAAAATTTGTAACACAATTTCTCCTGAGTACAGAAATACCCCAGATGTGGGTGTAAAATGCTCTGCGGGCGCACAACAAGGCTCAGGAGTGAGAGTGCACCATGTACATTTGAGGCCTAAATTGGTGATTTGCACAGGGGTGGCTGATTTTACAGCGGTTCTGACAAACGCAAAAAAAAAAAAAATACCCACATGTGACCCCATTTTGGAAACTACACCCCTCACCGAACGTGACAAGGGGTATAGTGAGCCTGAACACCCCACAGGTGTTTGACGAGTTTTCATTAAAGTTGGATGGGAAAATGAAAAAAATTATATTTTTTCACTAAAATGCTGGTGTTACCCTAAATTTTTCATTTTCACATCGGGAAATAGGAAAAAAGCCCCCCCAAATTTGTAAACCCATCTCTTCTGAGTAAGAACATACCCCATATGTGAATTTAAAGTGCTCTGCGGGCGAACTACAATGCTCAGAAGAGAAGGAGCGCCATTGGGATTTTGTAGAGAAAATTTGTCCGGAATTGAAGGCCACATGTGTTTACAAAGCCCCCATAGTGCCAGAACAATGGACCCCCGACACATGTGACCCCATTTTGGAAACTACACCCCTCACGTAATGTAATAAGGGGTTCAGTGAGAATTTACGCCCCACAGATGTCTGACAGATTTTTGGAACAGTGGTCCGTAAAAATGAAAAATAAACTTTTTCATTTACACAGCCCACTGTTCCAAAGATCTGTGGGGTGTAAATACTCACTGCACCCCTTATTAAATTCTGTGAGGGGTGTAGTTTCCAAAATGGGGTCACATGTGGGGGGTTCCACTGTTCTGGCACCACGGGGGGCTTTGTAAACGCACATGGCCCCTGACTACCATTCCAAACTAATTCTCTTTCCAAAAGCTCAATGGCGCTCCTCCTCTTCTGAGCATTGTAGCTCGCCAGCAGAGCATTTTACGTCCTAACATGGGGTATTTCCATACTCAGAAGAAATGGGGTTACACATTTTGGGGGTCATTTTCTCCTATTACCCCTTGTAAAAATGTAAAATTTTGGGGAAAAACTGCATTTTAGAAAAAAAAATAAAAAATTTAATTTACACATCCAACTTTAACGAAAAGTCGTCAAACACCTGTGGGGTGTTAAGGCTCAGCGGACCCCTTGTTACGTTCCTTGAGGGGTGTAGTTTCCAAAATAATATGCCATGTGGGTATTTTTTGCTGTTCTGGCACCACAGGGGCTTCCTAAATGCGACATGCCCCCAAAAAACCATTTCAGCAAAAGTTGCTTTCAAAAAGCCAAATGTGACTCCTTCTCTTCTGAGCATTGTAGTTCGCCCGCAGAGCATTTTACATCCTAACATGGGGTATTTCCATACTCAGAAGAGATTGGGTTACAAATTTGGGGGGGCATTTTCTCCCATTACCCTTTGTAAAAATGGTAAATTTGGGGGAAAAACTGCACTTTAGTGAAAACATTTTTTTTTTCATTTACACATCCGACTTTAACGAAAAGTCGTCAAACACCTGTGGGGTGTTAAGGCTCACTGGACCCCTTGTTACGTGCCTTGAGGGGTCTAGTTTCCAAAATGGTATGCCGTGTGGGGGTTTTCTGCTGTTCTGGCACCATAGGGGCTTCCTAAATGTGACATGCCCCCCAAAAACCATTTCAGCAAAATTCACTCTCCAAAATCCTATTGTCGCTCCTTCCCTTCTGAGCCCTCTACTGCGCCCGCCGAACACTAGACATCCACATATGAGGTATTTCCTTACTCAAAAGAAATTGGGTTACAAATTTTGGGGGGATTTTTCATCTATTACCCCTTGTAAAAATTCAAAAACTGGGTCTACAAGAACATGCGAGTGTAAAAAATGAAGATTGTGAATTTTCTCCTTCACTTTGCTGCTATTCCTGTGAAACACCTAAAGGGTTAACAAACCTTTTGAATGTCATTTTGAATACTTTGAGGGGTGAAGTTTTTATTATGGGGTCATTTATGGGGTATTTCTAATATGAAGACCCTTCAAATCCACTTCAAAACTGAACTGGTCCCTGAAAAATTCCGATTTTGAAAATTTTGTGAAAAATTGGAAAATTGCTGCTGACGTTTGAAGCCTCTGATGTCTCCAAAAGTAAAAACTCATCAATTTAATGATGCAAATATAAAGTAGACATATTGTATATGGGAATCAATATATAATTTATTTGGAATATCCATTTTCCTTACAAGCAGAGAGCTTCAAAGTTAAAAAAATTCTAAATTTTCAATTTTTTCATCAAATTTTGGAATTTTTCACCAAGAAATGATACAAGTATCGACAACATTTTACCACTAACATAAAGTAGAATATGTCACGAAAAAACAATCTCGGAATCAGAATGAAAGGTAAAAGCATCAGAGTTATTAATGTTTAAAGTGACAGTGGTCAGATGTGCAAAAAATGGCCGGGTCCTTAAGGTATATTTGGGCTGGGTCCTTAAGGGGTTAAGCTTAATCTGATATAGATGAGGCTAAGCTGCAGCATATCCTTCCCCTCCCTGCTCGGTACATGAATAATGTATGGAGGGGTGGGGGAGGCTGGTGCACGCTGCAGCTCAGCCTCACTGCCTGGCCCCTCCCCCACACACTCTGCTGATATAAATTTCATAGCGTGAATTGGTAGGGCAAGCAGAGACACATGAACGGGCCCTCAGGGGCCCCACCATCATTACAGGGTGCCAGGACACCAGAGGGTGACACAGTGGGGCCCAGAGCCGGCAGCCATATTAGATTACAGGCACACATTGTGAGGAGAGGGTCCCTGTTGCTAGGTTACACTTAATATCACATGACAGTGACCCGAGGGGGCGGGGCTGGCCTCTATAGCTGACGCATGGGCGGGACTGGCCTCTATGACTGACATGTGACCGCTCATAGCCTCCTGTTCTACTCATCAGCAGTGCAGACATCACGTGATCTAACCTACAGACACTTATATCCGTACACAGGGGCGGGGCCTCCATACAGTCCATACTGCGCGCCGGTGACGTCACCCGTGCACACATGTCACATACATGACGCACAGCAGCACGTATGACCGGGCTCGGCCCTACCTGGCGGACAGGTCACACCGCTGCCCTCATTGCGGACCCGGGATCTCAGGCACAGGCGAGCGCTTCAGGCCCCTCCGTCTAGTCTCCTCAATCGGCTCTCCGTACAATGGGCGCCGCCATGACAGACACACTGCGCATGCGCATTGGCTCAGTCCTAGGAAACGGTGATGTGAAGTTTACCTCGATCCGTAGAAAACTTAGAGCGCATGCGCATAAGTACGCTGACTGCACAGCGCAGCGCATGCGCAGTTGTCCGTACCGCGCAGGCCTTGCGTTAGTAGCGTAGTGATTACGTAGCTGGAGGAAACTGAGAGCGCATGCGCAGGACTCTAGCGTAGGCAGCTGGAAACCAGCGTAGGATTAGCGTAGTTTAACATCAGTGTAGAGTAGGTAGCGTAGATTGTAACGTAGTTAGCGTAGCTTAGGTTTTATAGTGAAAGGAGGTAGGTTATAGGTTTTAAAGTAAAGAGACTACAACTCCCAGCATGTCCAGACAGCTAAAGGCTAAACAGGCAGGATGGGAGTTGTAGTTTTACACAGATATAGAGTAGTTAGCGCAGTTTTAGTGTATTTAGTGTAGTGTTAGCGCAGTTTTAGTGTAGTGTTAGCGCAGTTTTAGTGTATTTAGTGTAGTGTTAGCGCAGTTTTAGTGTATTTAGTGTAGTGTTAGCGCAGTTTTAGTGTAGTGTTAGCGCAGTTTTAGTGTATTTAGTGTAGTGTAGTGTTAGTGCAGTTTTAGTGTATTTAGTGTAGTGTAGTGTTAGAGCAGTTTTAGTGTATTTAGTGTAGTGTAGTGTTAGCGCAGTTTTAGTGTATTTAGTGTAGTGTAGTGTTAGAGCAGTTTTAGTGTATTTAGTGTAGTGTAGTGTTAGAGCAGTTTAGTGCAGCTTTAGTGTATTTAGTGTAGTGTTAGTGCAGTTTTAGTGTATTTAGTGTAGTGTAGTGTTAGCGCAGTTTAGTGCAGTTTTAGTGTATTTAATGTAGTGTTAGTGCAGTTTTAGTGTATTTAGTGTAGTGTTAGTGCAGTTTTAGTGTAGTGTTAGCGCAGTTTTAGTGTATTTAGTGTAGTGTAGTGTTAGCGCAATTTTAGTGTATTTAGTGTAGTGTTAGAGCAGTTTTAGTGTATTTAGTGTAGTGTTAGTGCAGTTTTAGTGTATTTAGTGTAGAGTAGTGTTAGCGCAGTTTTAGTGTATTTAGTGTAGTGTAGTGTTAGAGCAGTTTTAGTGTATTTAGTGTAGTGTTAGTGCAGTTTTAGTGTATTTAGTGTAGAGTAGTGTTAGCGCAGTTTTAGTGTATTTAGTGTAGTGTAGTGTTAGAGCAGTTTTAGTGTATTTAGTGTAGTGTTAGTGCAGTTTTAGTGTATTTAGTGTAGTGTAGTGTTAGAGCAGTTTTAGTGTATTTAGTGTAGTGTTAGAGCAGTTTTAGTGTATTTAGTGTAGTGTTAGTGCAGTTTTAGTGTATTTAGTGTAGTGTAGTGTTAGTGCAGTTTTAGTGTATTTAGTGTAGTGTAGTGTTAGTGCAGTTTTAGTGTATTTAGTGTAGTGTAGTGTTAGTGCAGTTTTAGTGTATTTAGTGTAGTGTTAGTGCAGTTTTAGTGTAGTGTAGTGTTAGTGCAGTTTTAGTGTATTTAGTGTAGAGTAATGTTAGCGCAGTTTTAGTGTATTTAGTGTAGTGTAGTGTTAGCGCAGTTTTAGTGTAGTGTTAGCGCAGTTTTAGTGTATTTAGTGTAGTGTAGTGTTAGCGCAGTTTTAGTGTATTTAGTGTAGTGTTAGTGCAGTTTTAGTGTATTTAGTGTAGTGTTAGTGCAGTTTTAGTGTAGTGTAGTGTTAGTGCAGTTTTAGTGTATTTAGTGTAGAGTAGTGTTAGCGCAGTTTTAGTGTATTTAGTGTAGAGTAGTGTTAGCGCAGTTTTAGTGTATTTAGTTTAGTGTAGTGTTGGCGCAGTTTTAGTGTATTTAGTGTACAGTAGTGTTAGCGCAGTTTTAGTGTATTTAGTTTAGTGTAGTGTTAGCGCAGTTTTAGTGTATTTAGTGTAGCTAAGTGTTAGCGCAGTTTTAGTGTATTTAGTGTAGTGTTAGCGCAGTTTTAGTGTATTTAGTGTAGTGTTAGCGCAGTTTTCGTGTATTTAGTGTAGTGTTAGCGCAGTTTTCGTGTATTTAGTGTAGTGTAGTGTTAGTGCAGTTTAGTGCAGTTTTAGTGTATTTAGTGTAGTGTTAGCGCAGTTTTAGTGTAGTGTTAGCGCAGTTTTAGTGTATTTAGTGTAGATGTAGTGTTAGCGCAGTTTAGTGCAGTTTTAGTGTATTTAGTGTAGTGTTAGTGCAGTTTTAGTGTATTTAGTGTAGTGTTAGTGCAGTTTTAGTGTAGTGTTAGCGCAGTTTTAGTGTATTTAGTGTAGTGTAGTGTTAGCGCAGTTTTAGTGTATTTAGTGTAGTGTTAGTGCAGTTTTAGTGTATTTAGTGTAGTGTAGTGTTAGCGCAGTTTTAGTGTATTTAGTGTAGTGTAGTGTTAGCGCAGTTTTAGTGTATTTAGTGCAGTGTTAGTGCAGTTTTAGTGTATTTAGTGTAGTGTTAGTGCAGTTTTAGTGTAGTGTAGTGTTAGTGCAGTTTTAGTGTATTTAGTGTAGAGTAGTGTTAGCGCAGTTTTAGTGTATTTAGTGTAGAGTAGTGTTAGCGCAGTTTTAGTGTATTTAGTTTAGTGTAGTGTTAGCGCAGTTTTAGTGTATTTAGTCTAGTGTAGTGTTAGTGCAGTTTTAGTGTATTTAGTGTAGAGTAATGTTAGCGCAGTTTTAGTGTATTTAGTGTAGTGTAGTGTTAGCGCAGTTTAGTGCAGTTTTAGTGTATTTAGTGTAGTGTAGTGTTAGTGCAGTTTTAGTGTAGTGTAGTGTTAGCGCAGTTTAGTGCAGTTTTAGTGTATTTAGTGTAGTGTTAGTGCAGTTTTAGTGTATTTAGTGTAGTGTTAGCGCAGTTTTAGTGTATTTAGTGTAGTGTAGTGTTAGCGCAGTTTTAGTGTATTTAGCGTAGTGTTAGCGCAGTTTTAGTGTAGTGTTAGCGCAGTTTTAGTGTATTTAGTGTAGTGTAGTGTTAGCGCAGTTTTAGTGTATTTAGTGTAGTGTTAGTGCAGTTTTAGTGTATTTAGTGTAGTGTTAGTGCAGTTTTAGTGTAGTGTAGTGTTAGTGCAGTTTTAGTGTATTTAGTGTAGAGTAGTGTTAGCGCAGTTTTAGTGTATTTAGTGTAGAGTAGTGTTAGCGCAGTTTTAGTGTATTTAGTTTGGTGTAGTGTTAGTGCAGTTTTAGTGTATTTAGTGTAGAGTAATGTTAGCGCAGTTTTAGTGTATTTAGTGTAGTGTAGTGTTAGCGCAGTTTTAGTGTATTTAGTGTAGTGTTAGCGCAGTTTTAGTGTATTTAGTGTAGTGTTAGCGCAGTTTTCGTGTATTTAGTGTAGTGTAGTGTTAGTGCAGTTTTAGTGTATTTAGTGTAGTGTTAGCGCAGTTTAGTGCAGTTTTAGTGTATTTAGTGTAGTGTTAGCGCAGTTTTAGTGTAGTGTTAGCGCAGTTTTAGTGTATTTAGTGTAGTGTAGTGTTAGCGCAGTTTAGTGCAGTTTTAGTGTATTTAGTGTAGTGTTAGCGCAGTTTTAGTGTATTTAGTGTAGTGTTAGCGCAGTTTTAGTGTAGTGTTAGCGCAGTTTTAGTGTATTTAGTGTAGTGTAGTGTTAGCGCAGTTTTAGTGTATTTAGTGTAGTATTAGCGCAGTTTTCGTGTATTTAGTGTAGTGTAGTGTTAGCGCAGTGTATTTAGTGTAGTGTTAGTGCAGTTTTAGTTTATTTAGTGTAGTGTAGTGTTAGTGCAGTTTTAGTGTAGTGTAGTGTTAGTGCAGTTTTAGTGTATTTAGTGTAGAGTAGTGTTAGCGCAATTTTAGTGTATTTAGTGTAGAGTAGTGTTAGCGCAGTTTTAGTGTATTTAGTGTAGTGTAGTGTTAGTGCAGTTTTAGTGTATTTAGTGTAGAGTAATGTTAGCGCAGTTTTAGTGTATTTAGTGTAGAGTAGTGTTAGCGCAGTTTTTGTGTATTTAGTGTAGTGTAGTGTTAGTGCAGTTTTAGTGTATTTAGTGTAGTGTTAGTGCAGTTTTAGTGTATTTAGTGTAGAGTAGTATTAGCGCAGTTTTAGTGTATTTAGTGTAGTGTTAGCGCAGTTTTAGTGTATTTAGTGTAGTGTTAGCGCAGTTTTCGTGTATTTAGTGTAGTGTAGTGTTAGCGCAGTTTTAGTGTATTTAGTGTAGTGTTAGCGCAGTTTTAGTGTATTTAGTGTAGTGTTAGCGCAGGTTTAGTGTATTTAGTGTAGTGTTAGTGCAGTTTTAGTGTATTTAGTGTAGTGTTAGTGCAGTTTTAGTGTATTTAGTGTAGTTTTAGTGTATTTAGTGTAGAGTAGTATTAGTGCAGTTTTAGTGTATTTAGTGTAGTGTAGTGTTAGCGCAGTTTTAGTGTAATTAGTGTAGTGTTAGCGCAGTTTTAGTGTATTTAGTGTAGTGTTAGCGCAGGTTTAGTGTATTTAGTGTAGTGTTAGCGCAGTTTTAGTGTAGTGTAGTGTTAGCGTAGTTTTAGTGTATTTAGTGTAGTGTTAGTGCAGTTTTAGTGTATTTAGTGTAGAGTAGTGTTAGCGCAGTTTTAGTGTATTTAGTGTAGTGTAGTGTTAGTGCAGTTTTAGTGTATTTAGTGTAGTGTTAGTGCAGTTTTAGTGTATTTAGTGTAGTGTTAGTGCAGTTTTAGTGTATTTAGTGTAGTGTTAGAGCAGTTTTAGTGTATTTAGTGTAGAGTAGTATTAGCGCAGTTTTAGTGTATTTAGTGTAGTGTTAGCGCAGTTTTAGTGTATTTAGTGTAGTGTTAGCGCAGATTTAGTGTATTTAGTGTAGTGTAGTGTTAGTGCAGTTTTAGTGTATTTAGTGTAGTGTTAGCGCAGTTTTAGTGTATTTAGTGTAGTGTGGGCGCAGTTTTAGTGTATTTAGTGTAGTGTTAGCGCAGTTTTAGTGTATTTAGTGTAGAGTAGTGTTAGCGCAGTTTTAGTGTATTTAGTTTAGTGTAGTGTTAGCGCAGTTTTAGTGTATTTAGTGTAGTGTAGTGTTAGTGCAGTTTTAGTGTAGTGTAGTGTTAGTGCAGTTTTAGTGTATTTAGTGTAGAGTAGTGTTAGCGCAGTTTTAGTGTATTTAGTTTAGTGTAGTGTTAGCGCAGTTTTAGTGTATTTAGTGTAGCTAAGTGTTAGCGCAGTTTTAGTGTATTTAGTGTAGTGTTAGCGCAGTTTTAGTGTATTTAGTGTAGTGTTAGCGCAGTTTTCGTGTATTTAGTGTAGTGTAGTGTTAGTGCAGTTTAGTGCAGTTTTAGTGTATTTAGTGTAGTGTTAGCGCAGTTTTAGTGTAGTGTTAGCGCAGTTTTAGTGTATTTAGTGTAGTGTAGTGTTAGCGCAGTTTAGTGCAGTTTTAGTGTATTTAGTGTAGTGTTAGTGCAGTTTTAGTGTATTTAGTGTAGTGTTAGTGCAGTTTTAGTGTAGTGTTAGCGCAGTTTTAGTTTATTTAGTGTAGTGTAGTGTTAGCGCAGTTTTAGTGTATTTAGTGTAGTGTTAGCGCAGTTTTAGTGTATTTAGTGTAGTGTAGTGTTAGCGCAGTTTTAGTGTATTTAGTGTAGTGTAGTGTTAGTGCAGTTTTAGTGTATTTAGTATAGTGTAGTGTTAGCGCAGTTTTAGTGTATTTAGTGTAGTGTAGTGTTAGCGCAGTTTTAGTGTATTTAGTGCAGTGTTAGTGCAGTTTTAGTGTATTTAGTGTAGTGTTAGTGCAGTTTTAGTGTAGTGTAGTGTTAGTGCAGTTTTAGTGTATTTAGTGTAGAGTAGTGTTAGCGCAGTTTTAGTGTATTTAGTGTAGAGTAGTGTTAGCGCAGTTTTAGTGTATTTAGTTTAGTGTAGTGTTAGCGCAGTTTTAGTGTATTTAGTGTAGTGTAGTGTTAGTGCAGTTTTAGTGTATTTAGTGTAGAGTAATGTTAGCGCAGTTTTAGTGTATTTAGTGTAGTGTAGTGTTAGCGCAGTTTAGTGCAGTTTTAGTGTATTTAGTGTAGTGTAGTGTTAGTGCAGTTTTAGTGTAGTGTAGTGTTAGCGCAGTTTAGTGCAGTTTTAGTGTATTTAGTGTAGTGTTAGTGCAGTTTTAGTGTATTTAGTGTAGTGTTAGCGCAGTTTTAGTGTATTTAGTGTAGTGTAGTGTTAGCGCAGTTTTAGTGTATTTAGCGTAGTGTTAGCGCAGTTTTAGTGTAGTGTTAGCGCAGTTTTAGTGTATTTAGTGTAGTGTAGTGTTAGCGCAGTTTTAGTGTATTTAGTGTAGTGTTAGTGCAGTTTTAGTGTATTTAGTGTAGTGTTATTGCAGTTTTAGTGTAGTGTAGTGTTAGTGCAGTTTTAGTGTATTTAGTGTAGAGTAGTGTTAGCGCAGTTTTAGTGTATTTAGTGTAGAGTAGTGTTAGCGCAGTTTTAGTGTATTTAGTTTGGTGTAGTGTTAGTGCAGTTTTAGTGTATTTAGTGTAGAGTAATGTTAGCGCAGTTTTAGTGTATTTAGTGTAGTGTAGTGTTAGCGCAGTTTTAGTGTATTTAGTGTAGTGTTAGCGCAGTTTTAGTGTATTTAGTGTAGTGTTAGCGCAGTTTTCGTGTATTTAGTGTAGTGTAGTGTTAGTGCAGTTTTAGTGTATTTAGTGTAGTGTTAGCGCAGTTTAGTGCAGTTTTAGTGTATTTAGTGTAGTGTTAGCGCAGTTTTAGTGTAGTGTTAGCGCAGTTTTAGTGTATTTAGTGTAGTGTAGTGTTAGCGCAGTTTAGTGCAGTTTTAGTGTATTTAGTGTAGTGTTAGCGCAGTTTTAGTGTAGTGTTAGCGCAGTTTTAGTGTATTTAGTGTAGTGTTAGCGTAGTTTTAGTGTATTTAGTGTAGTGTTAGCGCAGTTTTAGTGTATTTAGTGTAGTGTAGTGTTAGCGCAGTTTTAGTGTATTTAGTGTAGTGTTAGCGCAGTTTTCGTGTATTTAGTGTAGTGTAGTGTTAGCGCAGTGTATTTAGTGTAGTGTTAGTGCAGTTTTAGTTTATTTAGTGTAGTGTAGTGTTAGTGCAGTTTTAGTGTAGTGTAGTGTTAGTGCAGTTTTAGTGTATTTAGTGTAGAGTAGTGTTAGCGCAATTTTAGTGTATTTAGTGTAGAGTAGTGTTAGCGCAGTTTTAGTGTATTTAGTGTAGTGTAGTGTTAGTGCAGTTTTAGTGTATTTAGTGTAGAGTAATGTTAGCGCAGTTTTAGTGTATTTAGTGTAGAGTAGTGTTAGCGCAGTTTTTGTGTATTTAGTGTAGTGTAGTGTTAGTGCAGTTTTAGTGTATTTAGTGTAGTGTTAGTGCAGTTTTAGTGTATTTAGTGTAGAGTAGTATTAGCGCAGTTTTAGTGTATTTAGTGTAGTGTTAGCGCAGTTTTAGTGTATTTAGTGTAGTGTTAGCGCAGTTTTCGTGTATTTAGTGTAGTGTAGTGTTAGCGCAGTTTTAGTGTATTTAGTGTAGTGTTAGCGCAGTTTTAGTGTATTTAGTGTAGTGTTAGCGCAGGTTTAGTGTATTTAGTGTAGTGTTAGTGCAGTTTTAGTGTATTTAGTGTAGTGTTAGTGCAGTTTTAGTGTATTTAGTGTAGTTTTAGTGTATTTAGTGTAGAGTAGTATTAGTGCAGTTTTAGTGTATTTAGTGTAGTGTAGTGTTAGCGCAGTTTTAGTGTAATTAGTGTAGTGTTAGCGCAGTTTTAGTGTATTTAGTGTAGTGTTAGCGCAGGTTTAGTGTATTTAGTGTAGTGTTAGCGCAGTTTTAGTGTAGTGTAGTGTTAGCGTAGTTTTAGTGTATTTAGTGTAGTGTTAGTGCAGTTTTAGTGTATTTAGTGTAGAGTAGTGTTAGCGCAGTTTTAGTGTATTTAGTGTAGTGTAGTGTTAGTGCAGTTTTAGTGTATTTAGTGTAGTGTTAGTGCAGTTTTAGTGTATTTAGTGTAGTGTTAGTGCAGTTTTAGTGTATTTAGTGTAGTGTTAGAGCAGTTTTAGTGTATTTAGTGTAGAGTAGTATTAGCGCAGTTTTAGTGTATTTAGTGTAGTGTTAGCGCAGTTTTAGTGTATTTAGTGTAGTGTTAGCGCAGATTTAGTGTATTTAGTGTAGTGTAGTGTTAGTGCAGTTTTAGTGTATTTAGTGTAGTGTTAGCGCAGTTTTAGTGTATTTAGTGTAGTGTGGGCGCAGTTTTAGTGTATTTAGTGTAGTGTTAGCGCAGTTTTAGTGTATTTAGTGTAGAGTAGTGTTAGCGCAGTTTTAGTGTATTTAGTTTAGTGTAGTGTTAGCGCAGTTTTAGTGTATTTAGTGTAGTGTAGTGTTAGTGCAGTTTTAGTGTAGTGTAGTGTTAGTGCAGTTTTAGTGTATTTAGTGTAGAGTAGTGTTAGCGCAGTTTTAGTGTATTTAGTTTAGTGTAGTGTTAGCGCAGTTTTAGTGTATTTAGTGTAGCTAAGTGTTAGCGCAGTTTTAGTGTATTTAGTGTAGTGTTAGCGCAGTTTTAGTGTATTTAGTGTAGTGTTAGCGCAGTTTTCGTGTATTTAGTGTAGTGTAGTGTTAGTGCAGTTTTAGTGTAGTGTTAGCGCAGTTTTAGTGTATTTAGTGTAGTGTAGTGTTAGTGCAGTTTTAGTGTATTTAGTGTAGTGTTAGCGCAGTTTTAGTGTATTTAGTGTAGTGTTAGCGCAGTTTTCGTGTATTTAGTGTAGTGTAGTGTTAGTGCAGTTTAGTGCAGTTTTAGTGTATTTAGTGTAGTGTTAGCGCAGTTTTAGTGTAGTGTTAGCGCAGTTTTAGTGTATTTAGTGTAGTGTAGTGTTAGCGCAGTTTAGTGCAGTTTTAGTGTATTTAGTGTAGTGTTAGTGCAGTTTTAGTGTATTTAGTGTAGTGTTAGTGCAGTTTTAGTGTAGTGTTAGCGCAGTTTTAGTTTATTTAGTGTAGTGTAGTGTTAGCGCAGTTTTAGTGTATTTAGTGTAGTGTTAGCGCAGTTTTAGTGTATTTAGTGTAGTGTAGTGTTAGCGCAGTTTTAGTGTATTTAGTGTAGTGTAGTGTTAGTGCAGTTTTAGTGTATTTAGTATAGTGTAGTGTTAGCGCAGTTTTAGTGTATTTAGTGTAGTGTAGTGTTAGCGCAGTTTTAGTGTATTTAGTGCAGTGTTAGTGCAGTTTTAGTGTATTTAGTGTAGTGTTAGTGCAGTTTTAGTGTAGTGTAGTGTTAGTGCAGTTTTAGTGTATTTAGTGTAGAGTAGTGTTAGCGCAGTTTTAGTGTATTTAGTGTAGAGTAGTGTTAGCGCAGTTTTAGTGTATTTAGTTTAGTGTAGTGTTAGCGCAGTTTTAGTGTATTTAGTGTAGTGTAGTGTTAGTGCAGTTTTAGTGTATTTAGTGTAGAGTAATGTTAGCGCAGTTTTAGTGTATTTAGTGTAGTGTAGTGTTAGCGCAGTTTAGTGCAGTTTTAGTGTATTTAGTGTAGTGTAGTGTTAGTGCAGTTTTAGTGTAGTGTAGTGTTAGCGCAGTTTAGTGCAGTTTTAGTGTATTTAGTGTAGTGTTAGTGCAGTTTTAGTGTATTTAGTGTAGTGTTAGCGCAGTTTTAGTGTATTTAGTGTAGTGTAGTGTTAGCGCAGTTTTAGTGTATTTAGCGTAGTGTTAGCGCAGTTTTAGTGTAGTGTTAGCGCAGTTTTAGTGTATTTAGTGTAGTGTAGTGTTAGCGCAGTTTTAGTGTATTTAGTGTAGTGTTAGTGCAGTTTTAGTGTATTTAGTGTAGTGTTATTGCAGTTTTAGTGTAGTGTAGTGTTAGTGCAGTTTTAGTGTATTTAGTGTAGAGTAGTGTTAGCGCAGTTTTAGTGTATTTAGTGTAGAGTAGTGTTAGCGCAGTTTTAGTGTATTTAGTTTGGTGTAGTGTTAGTGCAGTTTTAGTGTATTTAGTGTAGAGTAATGTTAGCGCAGTTTTAGTGTATTTAGTGTAGTGTAGTGTTAGCGCAGTTTTAGTGTATTTAGTGTAGTGTTAGCGCAGTTTTAGTGTATTTAGTGTAGTGTTAGCGCAGTTTTCGTGTATTTAGTGTAGTGTAGTGTTAGTGCAGTTTTAGTGTATTTAGTGTAGTGTTAGCGCAGTTTAGTGCAGTTTTAGTGTATTTAGTGTAGTGTTAGCGCAGTTTTAGTGTAGTGTTAGCGCAGTTTTAGTGTATTTAGTGTAGTGTAGTGTTAGCGCAGTTTAGTGCAGTTTTAGTGTATTTAGTGTAGTGTTAGCGCAGTTTTAGTGTAGTGTTAGCGCAGTTTTAGTGTATTTAGTGTAGTGTTAGCGTAGTTTTAGTGTATTTAGTGTAGTGTTAGCGCAGTTTTAGTGTATTTAGTGTAGTGTAGTGTTAGCGCAGTTTTAGTGTATTTAGTGTAGTGTTAGCGCAGTTTTCGTGTATTTAGTGTAGTGTAGTGTTAGCGCAGTGTATTTAGTGTAGTGTTAGTGCAGTTTTAGTTTATTTAGTGTAGTGTAGTGTTAGTGCAGTTTTAGTGTAGTGTAGTGTTAGTGCAGTTTTAGTGTATTTAGTGTAGAGTAGTGTTAGCGCAATTTTAGTGTATTTAGTGTAGAGTAGTGTTAGCGCAGTTTTAGTGTATTTAGTGTAGTGTAGTGTTAGTGCAGTTTTAGTTTATTTAGTGTAGAGTAATGTTAGCGCAGTTTTAGTGTATTTAGTGTAGAGTAGTGTTAGCGCAGTTTTAGTGTATTTAGTGTAGTGTAGTGTTAGTGCAGTTTTAGTGTATTTAGTGTAGTGTTAGTGCAGTTTTAGTGTATTTAGTGTAGAGTAGTATTAGCGCAGTTTTAGTGTATTTAGTGTAGTGTTAGCGCAGTTTTAGTGTATTTAGTGTAGTGTTAGCGCAGTTTTCGTGTATTTAGTGTAGTGTAGTGTTAGCGCAGTTTTAGTGTATTTAGTATAGTGTTAGCGCAGTTTTAGTGTATTTAGTGTAGTGTTAGCGCAGGTTTAGTGTATTTAGTGTAGTGTTAGTGCAGTTTTAGTGTATTTAGTGTAGTGTTAGTGCAGTTTTAGTGTATTTAGTGTAGTTTTAGTGTATTTAGTGTAGAGTAGTATTAGTGCAGTTTTAGTGTATTTAGTGTAGTGTAGTGTTAGCGCAGTTTTAGTGTAATTAGTGTAGTGTTAGCGCAGTTTTAGTGTATTTAGTGTAGTGTTAGCGCAGGTTTAGTGTATTTAGTGTAGTGTTAGCGCAGTTTTAGTGTAGTGTAGTGTTAGCGTAGTTTTAGTGTATTTAGTGTAGTGTTAGTGCAGTTTTAGTGTATTTAGTGTAGAGTAGTGTTAGCGCAGTTTTAGTGTATTTAGTGTAGTGTAGTGTTAGTGCAGTTTTAGTGTATTTAGTGTAGTGTTAGTGCAGTTTTAGTGTATTTAGTGTAGTGTTAGTGCAGTTTTAGTGTATTTAGTGTAGTGTTAGAGCAGTTTTAGTGTATTTAGTGTAGAGTAGTATTAGCGCAGTTTTAGTGTATTTAGTGTAGTGTTAGCGCAGTTTTAGTGTATTTAGTGTAGTGTTAGCGCAGATTTAGTGTATTTAGTGTAGTGTAGTGTTAGTGCAGTTTTAGTGTATTTATTGTAGTGTTAGCGCAGTTTTAGTGTATTTAGTGTAGTGTGGGCGCAGTTTTAGTGTATTTAGTGTAGTGTTAGCGCAGTTTTAGTGTATTTAGTGTAGTGTTAGCGCTGTTTTAGTGTATTTAGTGTAGTGTTAATGCAGTTTTAGTGTATTTAGTGTAGAGTAGTGTTAGCGCAGTTTTAGTGTATTTAGTGTAGTGTTGGTGCAGTTTTAGTGTATTTAGTGTAGTGTAGTGTTAGTGCAGTTTTAGTGTATTTAGTGTAGTGTAGTGTTAGTGCAGTTTTAGCGTAGTTAGCGTAGCGTAGTGTTAGTGCAGTTTTAGTGTATTTAGTGTAGAGTAATGTTAGCGCAGTTTTAGTGTATTTAGTGTAGAGTAGTGTTAGCTCAGTTTTAGTGTATTTAGTGTAGTGTAGTGTTAGCGCAGTTTTAGTGTAGTGTAGTGTTAGTGCAGTTTTAGCGTAGTTAACATAGCGTAGTGTAGTGGTTGTGCAGTTTTACCGTAGTTACTGTAGTGTAGTGTTAGCGCGGATATAGTGTATTTAGTGTAGTGTCGTGTTAGAGCAGTTTTAGCGTATGTAGCGTAGTGTAGCTTAGTGTTAGTGCAGTTTTAGTGTATTTAGTGTAGTGTAGTGTTAGCGCAGTTTTAGTGTATTTAGTATAGCTTAGTGTTAGCGCAGTTTTAGTGTATTTAATGTAGTGTAGTGTTAGCGCAGTTTTAGTGTATTTAGTGTAGTGTAGTGTTAGCACAGTTTTAGTGTATTTAGTGTAGTGTAGTGTTAACGCAGTTTTAGTGTATTTAGTGTAGTGTAGTGTTAGCGCAGTTTTAGTGTAATTAGTGTAGTGTTAGCGCAGTTTTAGTGTATTTAGTGTAGCTTAGTGTTAGAGCAGTTTTAGTGTATTTAGTGTAGTGTAGTGTTAGTGCAGTTTTAGCGTATTTAGTGTAGTGTAGTGTTAGCGCAGTTTTAGTGTATTTAGTATAGCTTAGTGTTAGCGCAGTTTTAGTGTATTTAATGTAGTGTAGTGTTAGCGCAGTTTTAGTGTATTTAGTGTAGTGTAGTGTTAGCACAGTTTTAGTGTATTTAGTGTAGTGTTAACGCAGTTTTAGTGTATTTAGTGTAGTGTAGTGTTAGCGCAGTTTTAGTGTATTTAGTGTAGTGTTAGCGCAGTTTTAGTGTATTTAGTGTAGTGTAGTGTTAGAGCAGTTTTAGTGTATTTAGTGTAGTGTTAGCGCAGTTTTAGTGTATTTAGTGTATTTAGTGTAGTGTAGTGTTAGAGCAGTTTTAGTGTATTTAGTGTAGTGTTAGCGCAGTTTTAGTGTATTTAGTGTATTTAGTGTAGTGTAGTGTTAGAGCAGTTTTAGTGTATTTAGTGTAGTGTAGTGTTAGTGCAGTTTTAGCGTAGTTAGCGTAGCGTAGTGTTAGCACAGTTATACACAGGTGTAGTGTAGCTAACTTAACCCCTTAATGACCACGGATGTATATATTTTAAGTGTAAAAAAATTGTTAATAAATGTGATTTAACCCTTTCCCTAAGAAAAGTCCAAATCACCCCCCTTTTCCCATTTAAAAAAAAAGACATGTAAATAAAAATAAATATAAACATATGTGGTATCGCCGCGTGTGTAAATGTCCGAACTATAAAAATATATAATTAATTAAACCGCAGGGTCAATGGCGTACGCGCACAATAATTCCAAAATAGTGCATTTTTGAAATAATGAATAAAAAGCGATCAAAAAGTCCAATCAATACAAAAATGGTACCGCTAAAAACCAGATCATGACGCAAAAAATTATCCCTCATACCGCCCCATACGTAGAAAAATAAAAAAGTTATAGGGGTCAGAAGATGACAATTATAAACGTATACATTTTCCTGCATGTAGTTATGATTTTTTCCAGAAGACAAAATCACCTATATAAGTCGGGGATCATTATAACTGTATGGACCTACAGAATAAAGAGAAGGGGTCATTGTTACCGAAATATGTACTACGTAGAAACGGAAGCCCCCAAAAGTTACAAAATTGTGTTTTTTTCTTCAATTTCATTGCACAATGATGTTTTTTTTCCATTTTGCCGTAGATTTTTGGGTAAAATTACTGATGTCCCTGCAAAGTAGAATTGGTGGCGGGAAAATAAAACAATTATTTATATTTTTAGGTGCAAAATTGAAAGGGTTATGATTTTTAAAAGGTAAGGAGGAAAAAACTAAAGTGCAAAAACTGAAAAACGCTTGGTCCTTAACCCCTTAAGGACCAGGCCAATTTTCTGCACATCTGACCACTGTCACTTTAAGCATTAATAACTCTGATGCTTTTACCTTTCATTCTGATCCCGAGATTGTTTTTTCGTGACATATTCTACTTTACATAGTTACATAGTTAGTACGGTCGAAAAAAGACATATGTCCATCAAGTTCAACCAGGGAATTAAGGGGTAGGGGCGCGGCGCGATATTGGGGAAGGGATGGGATTTTATATTTCTTCATAAGCATTAATGTTATTTTGTTCCAGGAATGTATCTAACCCTGTTTTAAAGCTGTTAATTGTTCCTGCTGTGACCAGTTCCTGAGGTAGACCGTTCCATAAATTCACAGTCCTCACGGTAAAGAAGGCGTGTCGCCCCTTTGGACTAAACCTTTTCTTCTACAGACGGAGGGAGTGCCCCCTCGTCCTTTGGGGGGGTTTAACCTAGAACAGTTTTTCTCCATATTTTTTGTATGGACCATTTATATACTTATATACGTTTATCATATCCCCCCTTATACGTCTCTTCTCAAGACTAAACAATTGTAACTCCTTTAATCGCTCCTCATAGCTAAGATGTTCCATTCCCCATATTAGTTTAGTCGCACGTCTCTGCACCCTTTCCAGCTCCGCAGTGTCCCTTTTATGGACTGGCGCCCAAAACTGAACAGCATATTCCAGGTGAGGCCGTACCAATGCTTTATAAAGGGGAGTATTATACACTATAGACTGTACCAATGCTTTATAAAGGGGGAGTATTATACACCATACACTGTACCAATGCTTTATAAAGGGGGAGTATTATACACTATAGACTGTACCAATACTTTATAAAGGGGGAGTATTATACACTATAGACTGTACCAATGCTTTATAAAGGGGGAGTATTATACACTATAGACTGTACCAATGCTTTATAAAGGGGGAGTATTATACACTATAGACTGTACCAATGCTTTATAAAGGGGGAGTATTATGTCCCGGTCCCTTGAGTTCATGCCTCTTTTTATACATGACAATATCCTGCCGGCCTTGGAAGCAGCAGCCTGACATTGTGCTATTCTGTAGTCTGTGATCTACAAGTCACCCAGATCCTTCTCTACCAGTGACTCTGCCAGTTTAATCCCCCTAAGACATACGACGTTGCAGGTTATTAGTATACACAGCCCCCCTCTATATACACAGCCCCCCTCTATATACACAGCCCCCCTCTATATACACAGCCCCCCTCTATATACACAGCCCCCCCTCTATATACACAGTCCCCCTCTATATACACAGGCCCCCTCTATATACACAGCCCCCCTCTATATACACAGCCCCCCTCTATATACACAGTCCCCCTCTATATACACAGCCCCCCTCTATATACACAGCCCCCCTCTATATACACAGCCCCCCTCTATATACACAGCCCCCCTCTATATACACAGCCCCTCCTCTATATACACAGCCCCCCCTCTATATACACAGTCCCCCTCTATATACACAGGCCCCCTCTATATACACAGCCCCCCTCTATATACACAGCCCCCCTCTATATACACAGCCCCCCTCTATATACACAGCCCCCCTCTATATACACAGTCCCCCTCTATATACACAGCCCCCCTCTATATACACAGCCCCCCTCTATATACACAGGCCCCCTCTATATACACAGCCCCCCTCTATATACACAGCCCCCCTCTATATACAGAGCCCCCCTCTATATACACAGCCCCCCCCCTCTATATACACAGCCCCCCCTCTATATACAGAGCTGTTATTACCATCCTCTATATCATTGATAAATAAATTATACAACAGCGGGCCCAGTACTGAACCTTGGGGTCACCACTAATAACCGGGGACCAATCAGAGTACGAATCATTGACCACCACTCTCTGGGTACGATCCATGAACCAGTGTTCAATCCAGTTACAAACTAAAGTTTCCAAGCCCAAGGACCTTAACTTACCTGTCAGACGACTAAGAGGGACAGTATCAAACGCTTTAGGGAAATCCAGAAACATTATATCCACAGCCATTCCTCTATATACAGAACCCCCCTCTATATACAGAGCCCCCCTCTATATACACATCCCCCCTCTATATCCACAGCCCCCCTCTATATACACAGCCCCCCTCTATATACACAGCCCCCCCCTCTATATACACAGCCCCCCCTCTATATATACAGCCCCCCTCTATATACACAGCCCCCCTCTATATACACAGCCCCCCTCTATATCCACAGCCCCCCTCTATATACACAGCCCTACTTCTATATACACAGCCCCCCCTCTATATACACAGCCCCCCTCTATATACAGAGCCCCCCTCTATATACACAGCCCCCCCTCTATATACACAGCCCCCCTCTATATACACAGCCCCCCTCTATATACACAGCCCCCTCTATATATACACAGCCCCCCTCTATATACACAGCCCCCCTCTATATACACAGCCCCCCCCTCTATATACACAGCCCCCCTCTATATACACAGCCCCCCCTCTATATCCACAGCCATTCCTCTGTCAAGGCTTCTACTCACCTCTTCATAAAAGCAAATTAGATTGGTTTGACAACTTCTATCCTTAGTAAACCCATGCTGGCTATCACTTATAATACAATTATCCCCTATGTATTCCTGTATGTAATCCCTTATAAGTCCTTCAAACAATTTACCCACAATGCACGTTAGACTTACCGGTCTATAATTGCCTGGCGAAGACCTAGAGCCCTTTTTGAAGATTGGTACCACATTCGCCTTGTGCCAGTCCCTTGGCACAATACCAGACACCAGAGAATCTCTAAATATCATGAACAGGGGTACAGATATTACTGAACTTACCTCTCTAAGAACTCTTGGGTGTAGTCCATCCGGTCCTGGAGATTTGCTTACATTTACTTTACTTAGCTTACCTTGTACCATCTCTACATTAAGCCAGTTCAGTACATTACATGATGTGTTACCAGCACTGACCTGTACATGATGTGTTACCAGCACTGACCTGTACATGATGTGTTACCAGCACTGACCTGTCCAATGTCAGCTCCTCCTTCTTCCCTAGTATATACAGAACTAAAGAACCCATTCAGTAGCTCCGCCTTCTCTTTATCGCCCGTGACAACCTCCCCATTATCATTATTAAGGGGTCCTACATGCTCTGTCCTTGGTTTTTTTGTATTTATATATCTAAAAAAATATTTAGGATTAGTTTTGCTTTCTTTGGCCACCTGTCTCTCATTTAGAATTTTTGCTGTTTTTATTAAATTTTTACAGATTTTATTAAGCTCTTTGTACTGTTTAAATGTTATAGCTGACCCATCAGATTTGAATTTTTTGAAGGCTATTTTTTTGTTGTTTATTGCTCTTTTAACATCATTTGTCAGCCATGTAGGATTTAGTTTTAATGGTTTATATTTGTTCCCCTTTGGTATATATTTAGCTGTATAGTTATTTAGAGTTGATATAAAGATGTCCCATTTCCCTTCTGTATCAGTATTTGAGAACCCCTCCCCCAGTCTATGTCCTGTAGTGCAGATCTCAGCCCAGGGAAGTTTGCCTTTTTAAAGTTATATGTTTTTGCCTTCCCCGCCTGTCTTTGTTTTCTACATTATAAGTCAAAAGTAACTATATTGTGGTCGCTACTTTATGTTAGTGGTAAATTTTGTTGATACTTGTATAATTTCTAGGTGAAAAATTCCCAAATTTTATGAAAAAATTGAAAATTTTGCATTTTTCTAACTTTGAAGCTCTCTGCTTGTAAGGAAAATGAATATTCCAAATAAATTATATATTGATTCACATATACAATGTCTACTTTATATTTGCATCATAAATGTCAGGATCCGGATAGGTGTGCAGCGAGGACACTGGTGATGGATCCTCTGTGTCAGTGAGGTGATGGCGTGGGCCGTACCAGGGGAACGGAGTCTAAGGGGTTACTGGTTTTCACCAGAGCCCGCCACAAAGCGGGATGGACTTGCAACGGCAGGTAACTCCCAGGTCGTTCCACCAGATAGCGACTCAACCCCAGCTGACAGCTGAGACAGGCGCAGTACAAGGGACAAGGCAAGAGCAAGGTCGGATGTAGCAGAAGGTCAGGCAGCAAGGGTCGTAGTCAGGGGCAACAGCAGAGGGTCTGGAACACTGGCTTGGGAATACACAAAACGCTTTCACTGGCACTAGGCAACAAGATCCGGCGATGACAGGAAGGGGAAGTGGGTTTAAATGGAGAAGCCACAGGGTGCAGGTACTGATTGGGCCAGGCGCCAATCAATGGCGCATTGGCCCTTTAAATCTCATAGAGCCGGCGGGCGCGCCCTAGGGAGCGGGGCCGCGCGCGCTGGGACTGAGCAGACGGAGGACGGGGCAGGGGAGGAGATTGGGATGCGAGCCGCGGGCGGGCGAGTCCCGCCACGCGGATCGCATCCCCGCCGGTGACACTAGTGCAGCGCTCCCGGTCAGCGGGTCTGACCGGGGCACTGCACGGAGGTGAACGCCGCGAGCGCTCCGGGGAGGAGCAGGGACCCGGAGTGCTCGGCGTAACAGTACCCCCCCTTTGGTCTCCCCCTCTTTTTGGAGCCTAGGAACCTATGGATGAGCTCCTTGTCGAGGATATTATCCTCGGGTTCCCAAGACCTCTCTTCGGGGCCACAATTCTCCCAGTCTACGAGAAAAAATGTTTTACCTCTGACTACCTTGGAGGCGAGGATTTCCTTTACTTGAAGACATCAGAGGAGCCAGAGACGGGAGCAGGAGCGGTGACCTTGGGGGAAAAGCGGTTAAGAACGAGAGGTTTGAGAAGGGAAACATGAAAGGAGTTAGGAATACGAAGAGAAGGAGGGAGAAGAAGTTTGTAGGAGACAGGATTGATTTGACTCTTGATTTTAAATGGTCCAAGGTAACGTGGGCCCAGCTTGTAGCTGGGAACACGAAAGTGGATATATTTGGCAGAGAGCCACACTTTGACCCTAGGAGCGAAGACAGGAGGAGTTCTTCTCTTCTTATCAGCATGTCTCTTCATACGAGACGAGGCCAGTAGGAGCGACCTTTGAGTATCCTTCCAGATAACAGAGAAGTCCCGGGTAACTTCATCTACAGCAGGCAGTCCAGAAGAAGTGGGAATGGGGAGGGGGGCAGAGGGTGACGGACGTACACCACAAAGAATGGGTATTTGGCAGAGGATTACGAATTTTTAAAATTGTACGAGAATTCAGCCCAGGGCAGAAGGTCGACCCAATCGTCTTGGCAGGAGGAGACAAAATGTCGCAAATAGTCACCAAGGATCTGGTTAACTCTCTTTACTTGTCCATTGGATTGGGGGGGGGGGGGGGGGGGATAGGAGGACGAGAAATTTAATTTGATTTTTAATTGGTTACAGAGAGCTCTCCAAAATTTCGATACAAATTGAACGCCTCTATCCGAGACGATATGCGTGGGAAGCCCGTGAAGGCGAAAAATATGTAGAAAAAATTGCTTCGCCAATTGTGGCACAGAAGAGAGACCTGGAAGTGGAATGAAGTGTGCCATATTGGAGAAACGATCAACGACCACCCAGATGACGGTGTTGCCATGGGATACGGGCAGATCCGTAATAAAATCCATGGCAATTTGGGACCATGGTTGCTCGGGGACGGGTAAAGGAAGGAGGAGTCCAGCAGGCTTCTGGTAAGGGGTTTTATCCCGGGCACAAACAGTACAGGCCCGAACGAAATCAGTAACGTCACCCTCTAGCGTAGGCCACCAATACAAACGAGAAATAAGCTGGATGGACTTTTTAATGCCAGCATGGCCTGCAAGGTGAGAGGAATGTCCCCATTTGAGGATCTTGAGGCGAAGGCGTGGAGGAACAAAAGTCTTTCCAGGGGGAGTTTGTCCCAGTGAAGCTGGAGCAGAGGAGACCAGGCACTCGGGAGGTACGATATGCTGCAGAGGGACTTCAGATTCGGGGGCATCAGAGGAACGAGAAAGGGCATCAGCCCTGACATTTTTGTCTGCAGGACGGAAGTGTATCTCGAAGTTAAAGCGGAAGTGTATCTCGAAGTGAGGTATCGTTTGAGACAAGATGGACCCCAATTTTTGATCTCCCCGGTGGTCCAGTCAAGATAAGGAGAATGACGTTGGAGCCATGGCAGACCGAGGAGGACTTCAGAGGTGCAGTTGGGCAGAACAAGAAATTAAATTTTTTCATGATGCAGTCCATGCTCATAAGCAGGGGTTCTGTGCGGTAACGCACAGTGCAGTCCAATTTTTCTCCGTTGACAGAAGAAATGTAGAGCGCCTTGACGAGACTGGTCACTAGGATGCTGTACCTATTAACAAAAGAGGCCAAAATAAAATCACCTGGTGCAAACAAGATCCTTTTCCTGTCCAAGCTCCTGGCGTCTTTCAGAGAAACGCATGTCAATGCGGGTGGCCAAATGGATAAGTCCAGACAGGTTAGCAGGAATTTCTCGTGCAGCCAGTACATCTTTGATGTTGCTGGATAAGCCTTTCTTGAAGGTCTCGCAGAGGGCCTCATTGTTCCAGGATAGCTCTGAGGCGAGGGTACGAAACTAGATGGCGTATTCGCCTACGGAAGAACTCCCTTGGACTAGGTTCAGCAAAGCAGTCTCGGCTTTGGAGGCCCGGGCTGGCTCCTCAAAGACACTATGTACTTCAGCGAAGAAGGACTGGATAGCAGCAGTGGCAGGATCGTTGCGGTCCCAGAGCGGTGTGGCCCATGACAGGGCCTTTCCAGACAGGAGACTGACCACGAAAGCCACCTTAGACCGTTTAGTGGGGAATTGGTCCAACATCATCTCCAAGTGTAGGGAACATTGGGACAGGAAACCACGGCACTGTTTAGAGTCCCCATCAAACTTGTCCAGTAGAGACAGGCGGAGGCTGGGAGCGGCCACTCGCTGCGGAGGAGATGCATGAGCTGTCGGAGGAGATGATTGCTGAAGCTGGGCAAAAGTTGTTGCAGCATGACGGTCAGTTGAGTCAGCTGCTGTGCTTGTTACGCGATCTGTTGGGATTGCTGGGCGACCACCGTGGTTAGGTCAGCGACACTAGGCAGCGGAACCTCAGCGGGATCCATGGCCGGATTTACTGTCAGGATTCGGATAGGTATGCAGCGAGGACACTGGTGGTGGATCCTCTGTGTCAGTGGGGTGATGACGTGGGCCGTACCAGGGGAACGTAGTCTAAGGGGTTACTGGTTTTCACCAGAGCCCGCCGCAAAGCGGGATGGACTTGCAGCGGCAGGTAACCCCCAGGTTGTTCCACCCGATAGCGACTCAACCCGAACTGACAGCTGAGACAGGCTCGGTACAAGGGACAAGGCAAGAGCAAGGTCGGACGTAGCAGAAGGTCAGGGCAGGCAGCAAGGGTCGTAGTCAGGGGCAACAGCAGAGGGTCTTGAACACTGGCTTGGGAATACAGAAAACGCTTTCACTGGCACTAGGCAACAAGATCCGGCGATGACAGGAAGGGGAAGTGGGTTTAAATGGAGAAGGCACAGGTGCAGGTACTGATTGGGCCAGGCGCCAATCAATGGCGCACTGGCCCTTTAAATCTCAGAGAGCCGGCGCGCGCCCTAGGGAGCGGGGCCGCGCTTCGGGACTGAGCAGACGGAGGACGGGGCAGTCGAGGAGACGCGGATCGCATCCCCTCCGGTGAAACTAGTGCAGCGCTCCCGGTCAGCGGGTCTGACCGGGGCGCTGCACGGAGGTGAACGCCGCGAGCGCTCCGGGGAGGAGCAGGGACCCGGAGCTCTCGGCATAACAATAAAGTTGAGATGTTTTTACTTTTGGAGACATCAGAGGCTTCAAAGTTCAGCAGCAATTTTCCACTTTTCAACAAAATTTTCTAAATCGGAATTTTTCATGGACCAGTTCAGTTTTGAAGTGGATTTGAGGGGTCTTCATATTACCCCATAAATGACCCCATTATAAAAACTGCACCCCTCAAAGTATTCAAAATGACATTCAGTAAGTGTGTTAACCCTTTAGGTGTTTCACAGGAATAGCAGCAAAGTAAAGTTGAAAATTCAAAATCTTCATTTTTTACACTCGCATGTTCTTGTAGACCCAGTTTTTGAATTTTTGCAAGTGGTAATAGGAGAAAAAACTATTTCTCTTGAGTAAGGAAATATCTCATATGTGGATGTGAAGTGTTCGGCGGGCGCAGTAGAGGGCTCAGAAGGGAAGGAGCGACAAGGGGATTTTGGAGAGTGAATTTTGCTGAAATTATATTTGGGGGGCATGTCACATTTAGGAAGCCCCTATTGTGCCATAACAGCAGAAAAAAAAACACATGGCACACTATTTTGGAAACTACACCCCTCAAGGAACGTAACAAGGGGTACAGTGAGCCTTAACACCTCACAGGTGTTTCACGACTTTTTGTTAAAGTTGGATGTGTAAATGAAAAAAATAATTTCTTTCACTAAAATGCTGGTTTTCCCCAAA
The DNA here is from genome assembly GCF_029499605.1 of Hyla sarda. NCBI lineage: Eukaryota > Metazoa > Chordata > Amphibia > Anura > Hylidae > Hyla > Hyla sarda. The sequence continues at coordinate 5,385,589 of NC_079191.1, forward strand.
TTTTACATTTTTACAAGGGATAATAGGAGAAAATGCCCCCCAAAATTTGTAACCCCATTTCTTCTGAGTATGGAAAGTGAGGAGCGCCATTGAGCTTTTGAAGAGTGAATTTGTTTGGAATGGAAGTCAGGGGCCATGTGTGTTTACAAAGCCCCCCGTGGTGCCAGAACAGTTGACCCCCCACATGTGACTCTATTTTTGGAACTACACCCCTCACAGAATTTAATAAGGGGTGCAGTGAATATTTACTTCCCACTGGCGCTTGACAGATCTTTGGAACAGTGGGCTGTGCAAATGAAAAATTACATTTTTCATTTTCACGGACCAATGTTCCAAAAATCTGTCAGACACCTGTGGGGCGTAAATGCTCACTGTACCCCTTAATACAATACCTGAGGGGTTTAGTTTCCAAAATGGGGTCACATGTGGGGGGTTCCATTGTTCTGGCACTATAGGGGCTTTGTAAAAACACGTGGCCTTCAATTCCAGACAAATTTTCTCTCCAAAAGCCCAATGGAGCTCCTTCTCTTCTGAGCATTGTAGTTCGCCCGCAGAGCACTTTACATCCACATATGGGGTATGTTCTTACTCAGAAGAAATGGGGTTACAAATTTTGGGGGGCCTTTTTTTCCTATTTTCCCTTGTGAAAATGAAAAATTTAGGGTAACACCAGCATTTTAGTAAAAAAAAATTATTTTTTTCATTTTCCCATCCAACAAAATTCGTCAAACACCTGTGGGGTGTTAAGGCTCCCTATACCCCTTGTTGCATTCCGTGAGGGATGTAGTTTCCAAAATGGGGTCACATGTGGGTATTTATTTTTTTGCGTTTATGTAAGAACCGCTGTAAAATCAGCCGCCCCTGTGCAAATCACCAATTTAGGCCTCAAATGTACATGGTGCGCTCTCACTCCTGAGCCTTGTTGTGCGCCCGCAGAGCATTTTACGCCCCACATATGGGGTATTTCCCTACTCAGGAGAAATTGCGTTACAAATTTGTGGGGTCTTTTTTTCCTTTTACTGCTTGTGAAAATAAAAAGTATGGGGCAACACCAGCATGTTAGTGTAAAATTTTTTTACACTAACAGACTGGCGTAGCCCCCAACTTTTCCTTTTCATAAGGGGTAAAAGGAGAAAAAGCCCCCCAAAATTTGTAGTGCAATTTCTCCCGAGTACGGAAATACCCCATTTGTGGCCCTAAACTGTTTCCTTGAAATACGACAGGGCTCCGAAGTGAGAGAGCGCCATGCGCATTTCAGGACTAAATTATGTATTGTATAGGGGTGGACATAGGGGTATTCTACGCCCGTGATTCCCAAACAGGGTGCCTCCAGCTGTTGCTAAACTCCCAGTATGCCTTGACAGTCAGTGGCTGTCCAGAAATGCTGGGAGTTGTTATTTTGCAACAGCTGGAGGCTCCGTTTTGGAAACACTGCTGTACGATAAGTTTTCATTTTTATTGGGGGGGGGGGACAGTGTAATGGGGTGTATATGTAGTGTTTACCCTTTATTATGTGTAGTGTAGTGTTTTTAGGGTACATTCACACTGGCGGAGGTTTACAGTGAGTTTCCAGCTAGAAGTTTGCGCAGTGGCGAAAAATTTGCCGCAGCTCAAACTTAAAGCGGGAAACTCACTGTAAACTCGCCTTTGTGAATGTACCCTGTACATGGGGGGGGGGGGGGGGAACCTCCAGCTGTTGCAAAACTACAACTCCCAGCATGTATTGATCGCCGAAGGGCATGCTGGGAGATGTAGTTATGCAACTGCTGGAGGTACACAACTACAACTCCAAGCATACCGAGACAGCTGTTTGCTGTCTGGGCATGCTGGAATTTGCAGTTTTGCAACATCTGGAGAGCTACAGTTTAGAGAACACTGTAAAGTGGTCTCAAACTGTAGCCCTCCAGATGTTGCTAGGCAACTCACCGGCTTCCGTAGGATCTGGGGAGGCGCATTGCCGTCCTCTGTTTAAAAAGTTAACTCCCCCACCCCCGATCTGCTATTGGTCGTCGCGTCTAAATAGGAGGGGTGGGATAGGAGGAATGTCTTGGACAACCACGATCCCCCTTATTTTCCGGGTCACCATAGACCCGTATGACCCGGAATTGCGCAAATCGCAGGTGTGAATTCACCGGTGATTTGCGGCGATCGCCGACATGGGGGGTCTGATGACCCCCTGGGCATTTGTGCGGGGTGCCTGCTATTAGATATCAGCAGTCACCCTGGTCCGGTCCCCGCCACACGGTGGGGAACGAAATTCCCACGGATGTACATGTACGTCATGGGTCCTTAACTACCAGGGTCCCATGATGTACCGGTACGACATGGGTGCTTAACAGGTTAAGGGGTTAAAGGGGTACTCCAGTGGAAAACATTTTTTTTAGGTCTTTATAAGTCAACTGGTGCCAGAAAGTTAAACAGATTTGTAAATTACTTCTATTAAAAAATCTTTACCCTTCCAGTACTTTTTAGCAGCTGTATGCTACAGAGAAAATTCTGTTCTTTTTTTAATTTCTTTTTTGTCTTGTCCACAGTGCTCTCGACTGACACCTCTGTCTGTGTCAGGAACTGTCCAGAGCAGCATAGGTTTGCTATGGGGATTTCTCCTGCTCTGGACAGTTCCTGACATGGACAGAGGTGTCAGCAGAGAGCACTGTGGACAATACAAAAAAGAAATTCAAAAAGATCAGAATTTCCTCTGTAGCATACAGCTGCTAAAAAGTACTGGAAGGGTAAAGATTTTTTTTATAGAAGTAGTATCAAATCTGATTAACTTTCTGGCACCGGTTCATAAAAAAATAATAATACTGTTTTCCACCGGAGTACCCCTTTAATTTTACAGGCAGATAAAGTGTTGTTTAGAGAGTGTAACTTAGTCATACAGTGAAGGGGCTACAACTCCCAGCATGTTCAGACAGCCAGGCAGGATGGAAGTTGTAGTTTTGTAAAAGTAGCAGAGGCGAGTGTGTCCTGAGCTGCGCTAGTTAGTTCATTAGAGGTGGGTAAGGCCACTTACCCACCTCCTTTCCTGCTCCATCACTAGATGAGGAGCAACACAGGAAGATGACGGAGCTGGGGCAGGGGTGGTAAGTTTGGCTCTCCAGGGGAAGAACCGCCATAAATGTACTAATCCATTTTTATGTGTTTTTCTTCTGTGGAGGACTACATCGGATTCGGTGGACTACGACGATGAACTGCGTTTTTTCTTTTGTTTTGTTTTAATAAAATGGTTAACGAGGGCTGTGGGGGAGGGTTTTTACTAATAAAGTTTTTTTTATTACTTTACAGGCTTAGTACTGGAAGCCGTCTTGTAGACATTATTACCAATTATTACCCTGGTACCCACCGCCACTGGGGTACTGGGAAGAGCCGATACCAACAGGCCCAGAGCGACCAATATGGCACTCTTGGGCCTAGGCGGTAAGAGGCTGGTGTTATTTGGGCTGGGGAGGGTGGTTAACAATGGTCCTCGCCCACCCTGGTAACATCAGGCTGTTGCTGCTTGTTGGTATCTGGCTGAGAATGAAAAGACGGGGAACTACACATTTTTTATTTATTTATTTTGTTTTTATAAAACAAACTTTGTTTATAAAACGAACTTTGCTCCGTGCACCAGATGACGGGGTGCTGCAGGAGAGATCGCAGGGGTTCACAGCGGCAGGACCCCCGTGATAAGACATATTATTCCCTGTCATCTGGATAGGGGATAAGATGTCTGGGGGCGAAGTACTCCTTTAATTGTTGTTATTCCATCCTCCGGTCCAGGTTCATGCGCATTCCACTGGAGCGAGGTCTACATCCTGGGCGAACGTAGCTCAAGTCTCTCTGGATCAAATCTGCCGATCAGTAACTTGCCTTCTCCGGACACCATTATTAACCGCTACAAATTAGATCTCATGGCTAGCAAAGAGGCCGACAAGTGCTGGAAATAGAAACTTTTAATGCCTCTCTTTAACCTCTTAAGGACGCAGAGCGTATCCATACGCCCGTGGGAATTCCGGTCTCCACCGCTAGCCGGTTGGGGACCGGAGCCGGATGCCTGCTGAAGTCGTTCAGCAGGCATCCCGGCATATCGCCCAGGGGGGTCATTATGCCCCCCCATGTCGGCGATGGCCGCAGATCGCTGGACAATTCAGTCCAGCGATCTGCGGCGATTCCGGGTCAATCCCCTCCCCAATAAAAATGAAAAACGTCTGGTGCGCCACGGTTTCCAAAACGGAGCCTCCAGCTGTTGCAAAACAACTACTCCCAGTATTACCAGACAGCCACTGACTGTCCAGGCATGCTGGGAGTTTTACAACAGCTGGAGGCACCCTGTTTGGGAATCACTGGCGTAGAATTCCCCTATGTCCACCCCTATGCAATCCCTAATCTAGGCCTCAAATGCGCATGGGGCTCTCACTTTGGAGCCCTGTCGTATTTCAAGGCAACAGTTTAGGGTCACATATGGGGTATCGCCGTACTCGGGAGAAATTGTGTTACAAATTTTGGGGAGTATTTTCTGCTTTTACCCTTTTTAAAAATGTAAAATATTTGGGAAAAGAAGCATTTTAGGTAAAAATTATTATTTTTTTTTTTTTACATATGCAATAGTCGTGAAACGCCTGTGGGGTATTAAGGTTCACTTAACCCCTTGTTACATTCCCTGAGGGCTCTAGTTTCCAAAATGGTATGCCATGTGTTTTTTTTTTGCTGTCCTGGCACCACAGGGGCTTCCTAAATGCGGCATCCCCCAGAGCAAAATTTGCTTTCAAAAAGCCAAATGTGACTCCTTCTCTTCTGAGACCTGTAGTGCGCCAGCAGAGCACTTTTCACCCCCATATGGGGTGTTTTCTGAATCGGGAGAAATTGGGCTTCAAATTTTGGGGGGTATTTTCTGCTTTAACCCTTTGTAAAAATGTAAATTTTTTGGGAAACCAAGCATTTTAGGTAAAAAATTTTATTTTTCTTTACATATGCAAAAGTCGTGAAACACCTGTAGGGTATTAAGGTTCACTTTACCCCTTGTTACGTTCCCCGAGGGGTATAGTTTCCAAAATGGTATGCCAAGTGGTTTTTTTTTGCTGTCCTGGCACCATAGGGGCTTCCTAAATGCGGCATGCCCCCAGAGCAAAATTTCCTTCAAAAAAGCCAAATGTGACTCCTTCTCTTCTGAGACCTGTAGTGCGCCAGTAGAGCACTTTTCACCCCCATATGGGGTGTTTTCTGAATCGGGAGAAATTGGGCTTCAAATTTTGGGGGGTATTTTCTGCTATTACCCTTTTTAAAAATGTAAAACTTTTGGGAAACCAAGCATTTTAGGTAAAAAATTTTTTTTTTACATATGCAAAAGTCGTGAATCACCTGTGGGGTATTAAGGTTCACTTTACCCCTTGTTACGTTCCCCGAGGGGTCTAGTTTCCAAAATGGTATGCCATGTGGGGTTTTTTGCTGTTCTGGCACCATAGGGGCTTCCTAAAGGTGACATGCCCCACAAAAACCATTTGACGCTCCTTCCCTTCTGAGCCCTCTACTGCGCCCGCCGAACACTTTAAATAGACATATGAGGTATGTGCTTACTCAAGAGAAATTGGGTTTCAAATACAAGTAAAAATTTTCTCCTTTTTACCCCTTGCAAAAATTCTAAAATTGGGTCTACAAGAACATGCGAGTGTAAAAAAATGAAGATTGTGAATTTTCTCCTTCACTTTGCTGCTATTCCTGTGAAACCCCTAAAGGGTTAAAACGCTTACTGAATGTCATTTTGAATACTTTGGGGGATGCAGTTTTCATAATGGGGTCATTTGTGGGGTATTTCTAATATGAAGACCCTTCAAATCCACTTCAAACCTGAACTGGTCCCTGAAAAAAAGCGAGTTTCAAAATTTTGTGAAAAATTGGAAAATTGCTGCTGAACTTTGAAGCCCTCTGGTGTCTTCCAAAAGTAAAAACTCATAAATTTTATGATGCAAACATAAAGTAGACATATTGTATATGTGAATCAAAAAAAAATTATTTGGAATATCCATTTTCCTTACAAGCAGAGAGCTTCAAAGTTAGAAAAATGCAAAATTTTCAAATTTTTCATAAAATTTTGGGATTTTTCACCAAGAAATTATGCAAGTTACCACAAAATGTTACCACTATGTTAAAGTAGAATATGTCACGAAAAAACAATCTCGGAATCAGAATGATAACTAAAAGCATCAGAGTTATTAATGTTTAAAGTGACAGTGGTCAGATGTGCAAAAAATGGCCGAGTCCTTAAGGTGAAAAAGGGCTCAGTCCTTAAGGGGTTAATTTTGTTATTGCTTAGCATATCCCTATTTGTGTCGCCAAGGGACAAAATGGAAGGTTAAAGGGGTTATCCAGGAAAAACTTTTTTTATATATATATATATCAACTGGCCCCAGAAAGTTAAACAGATTGTAAATTACTTCTATTTAAAAAATCGTAATCCTTCCAGTACTTATGAGCTGCTGAAGTTGAGTTGTTCTTTTCTGTCTAAGTGCTCTCTGATGACACCTGTCTCAGGAACTGTCCAGAGTAGAAGCAAATCCCCATAACAAACGTCTTCTACTCTGTGCAGTTCCCGAGACAAGCAGAGATGCCAGCAGACAGAAAAGAACAACTCAACTTCAGCAGCTGATAATTATTGGAAAGATTAAGATTTTTTAATAGAAGTAATTTACAAATCTGTTTAACTTTCTGGAGCCAGATGATATATATAATAAAAAAAAAGTTTTTTCCTGGAATACCCCTTTAAAATTTACTTACCGACATTTTTTCTTTCCATAGGTCCGAGGTGGCCCAAATCCCCACCCTATTAAATGTATTATTGCTGCATACTACACTTGTGTGTCAGTTTCTTTGCGAGGTTTTATGCCCCAGAGTAGGTTCCTACCCAGGTTGTATTAATTGATTGATTAATTGGTTAATTAAGGACGTAGGGCGTACCTGTACGCCCTACGCCTGGTCCCGGTGGACGCAGGCGGAGGTCTCCTTACCTCTCTTCGTGGCGTCCGATCGTTGATTGATTGCTCCAAGCCTGGGCTACAGGCTTGAGCAATCAAGCCCCTATCTGACTGATCAGTGCAAAGCTATGGCTTTGCAGGGATCAGCATAGGAGATCAGTGTGTGCAGTGTTATAGGTCCCTATGGGATAACAATGATCAGTATGAGATCAGTCTGTGCAGTGTTATAGGTTCCTATGGGATAACAATGATCAGTATAAGAGATCAGTGTGTGCAGTGTTATAGGTCCCTATGGGATAATAATGACCAGTATAAGAGATCAGTGTGTGCAGTGTTATAGGTCCCTATGGGATAACAATGATCAGTATAAGAGATCAGTGTGTGCAGTGTTATAGGTCCCTATGGGATAACAATGATCAGTATAAGAGATCAGTGTGTGCAGTGTTATAGGTCCTATGGGATAAAAATGACCAGTTTAAGAGATCAGTGTGTGCAGTGTTATAGATCCCTATGGGATAATAATGATCAGTATAAGAGATCAGTGTGTGCAGTGTTATAGGTCCCTATGGGATAATAATGATCAGTATAAGAGATCAGTGTGTGCAGTGTTATAGGTTTCCTATGGGATAATAATGATCAGTATAAGAGATCAGTGTGTGCAGTGTTATAGGTCCCTATGGGATAAAAATGACCAGTTTAAGAGATCAGTGTGTGCAGTGTTATAGGTCCCTATGGGATAAAAATGACCAGTTTAAGAGATCAGTGTGTGCATTGTTATAGGTCCCTATGGGATAACAATGACCAGTATAAGAGATCAGTGTGTGCAGTGTTATAGGTCCCTATGCGATAACAATGATCAGTATGAGAGATCAGTGTGTGCAGTGTTATAGGTCCCTGTGGGATAACAATGATCAGTATAAGAGATCAGTGTGTGTAGTGTTATAGGTCCCTATGGGATAACAATGATCAGTATAAGAGATCAGTGTGTGCAGTGTTATAGGTCCCTATGGGATAACAATGATCAGTATAAGAGATCAGTGTGTGCAGTGTTATGATTTCCTATGGGATAACAATGATCAGTATAAGAGATCAGTGTGTGCAGTGTTATAGGTCCCTATGGGATAACAATGATCAGTATAAGAGATCAGTGTGTGCAGTGTTATTGTTACGCCTAGCGCTCCGGGTCCCCGCTCCTCCCCGGAGCGCTCACGGCGTCTTTCTCCCTGCAGCGCCCCGGTCAGTCCCGCTGACCGGGAGCGCTGTACTGTCATGGCCGTCGGGGATGCGATTCGCACAGCGGGACGCGCCCGCTCGCGAATCGCATCCCAGGTCACTTACCCGTCCCGGTCCCCTGCTGTCTTGTGCTGGCGCGCGCGGCTCCGCTCTCTAGGGCGCGCGCGCGCCAGCTCTCTGAGACTTAAAGGGCCAGTGCACCAATGATTGGTGCCTGGCCCAATTAGCTTAATTGGCTTCCATCTGCTCCCTGGCTATATCTGATCTCCTCCCTTGCACTCCCTTGCCGGATCTTGTTGCCTTGTGCCAGTGAAAGCGTTTAGTGTGTCCAAAGCCTGTGTTACCTGAACTTCTGCTATCCATCCTGACTACGAACCTTGCCGCCTGCCCCCGACCTTCTGCTACGTCTGACCTTGCCTCTGCCTAGTCCTTCTGTCCCACGCCTTCTCAGCAGTCAGCGAGGTAGAGCCGTTGCTAGTGGATACGACCTGGTTGCTACTGCCGCAGCAAGACCATCCCGCTTTGCGGCGGGCTCTGGTGAACACCAGTAGCCTCTTAGAACCGGTCCACTAGCACGGTCCACGCCAATCCCTCGCTGACACAGAGGATCCACTACCTGGAAGCCGAATCGTGACAGTTATGATTTCCTATGGGATAACAATGATCAGTATAAGAGATCAGTGTGTGCAGTGTTATGATTTCCTATGGGATAACAATGATCAGTATAAGAGATCAGTGTGTGCAGTGTTATGGTTTCCTATGGGACCTATAACACTGCAAAAAAAAGTGAAAAAAAAAAGTTAATAAAGGTCATTTAACATTTAACCCCTTCCCTAATAAAAGTTTGAATCACCCCCCTTTTCCCATAAAAGAAAAACAGTGTAAATAAAAATAAACATATGTGGTATCGCCGCGTGCGAAAATGTCCGAACTATAAAAATATATCATTAATTAAACCGCACGGTCAATGGCGTACGCGCAAAAAAATTCCAAAGTCCAAAAAAGTGTCTTTTTGGTCATTTTTTATATTATGAAAAAATTAATAAAAAGCGATCAAAAAGTCTGATCAATACAAAAATGGTACCGATAAAAACTTTAGATCACGCCGCAAAAAATGAGTCCTCATAACGGCCCCTGCATGGAAAAATTAAAACGTTATAGGGGTTAGAAAATGTAAATTTTTAACATAAATTTTCCTGCATGTAGTTATGATTTTTTCCAGAAGTCCGACAAAATCACCTATACAAGTAGGGTATCATTTTAACCGTATGGACCTACAGAATAATGATAAGGTGTCATTTTTACCGAAATATGCACTGCGTAGGAACAGAAGCCCCCAAAATTTACAAAATGAAATTTTTTCTTCAATTTTGTCACACAATGAATTTTTTTCCCGTTTTGCCGTGGACTTTTGGGTAAAATGACTAATGTCACTGCAAAGTAGAATTGGTGGCTCAAAAAATAAGCCATAATATGGAATTTTATGTGCAAAATTGAAAGCGTTATGATTTTTAGAAGGTGATGAGGAAAAAAGGAAAATGCAAAAACGGAAAAACCCTGCGTCCTTAAGGGGTTAATTATAATTAATGGTCTTAGCTGATGCTACTTCAATACAGAGTACACAAGCACCAATGAGGAGCATTACAGCCATAACATGGAGGTATTAGGGGAGACCACCACACCGGGGCAACATATTATGCCTAATACCATCATACTGCTATTAAAGGGGTACTCCGATGCAGTGGCGTTGCTAGGGTTGGTGTCACCTGGTGCGGTAGAAAATGGTGTCACCCCCATACCTTCCCCCCCCCTCAGTAAGTTTTTAGCCTGTTGTGACAGACACCACTGTTGTTGCGCATTGTGAGAAATTCCAGTATAATAATGAGATATACCAGTTGCCACAGAATAGGAAAGTGTTAAAGAAGTTTTCACCATTGAAATATACAGCTCCCAGAATTACTTAAAGGGGTACTCCACTGGAAAACATTTACTTCTATATCAACTGGTGCCAGAAAGTTAAACAGATTTTTAAATTACTTCTATTTAAAATCTTAATACTTACAGTACTTATAAGCTGGTGTATGCTCCACAGGAAGTTGTGTAGTTCTTTCCAGTCTGACCACAGTGCTATTTGCTGACACCTCTGTCCATGTCAGGAACTGTCCAGAGCAGGATAGGTTTGCTATGGGGATTTGCTCCTACTATGGACAGTTCTTGACATGAACAGAGGTGTCAGCAGAGAGCACTGTGGTCAGACAGAAAAGAAATTAAAAAAGAAAATAACTTCTTGTGAATCGCTTATACAGCAGATAATAAGTACAGTGGTCCCTCAACATATGATATTAATTGGTTCCAGGAGAACCATCATATGTTGAAACCATCATATGTCGAGTACATATGTCTATGTAAAAATAGTAATTGGTTCTGGGGCCTCGGAACCATTGTATGTTGAATACATATCTCTATGGGAAACTGCTAATTGGTTCTGGGATGACCATTGTATGTGGAGTGTATGGGGAGTGTTTAACAAACCAGGGTGCCTCCAGCTGTTGCACAACTACAACTCCCAGCATGCATGTACAGCCATTGACTGTCTGGGCATGCTGGGAGTTATAGTTTTGCAACAGCTGGAGGCACACTGATAGGGAAACATTGATGTATGGGGTGTATAGTGTGTATATGTATTGTATGTGATGTGTGACATCACATACAGTACTGTACAGTTCTTTATATACCTTCAGGGGGGACAGAATGTCCTCCATTACCATCCTGCCGACTACAGCTCTATAGGATAGGAAGGGGAGGGCAGCCAGCAGCTCATTGGATGCCTGCAGCAAGATGCTGCAGGCTATTGGCTATGGCTGCACTGGGGGGCGGAGCTTACACAGAGCTCACAGTGGAAGCCTGCGTGAGTTAGCAGGACAGCATGTGAGTAACAGGAGGTAGAACGGGGCACACGGGGACATTATACAACTATCTGTCAGTTACTGAAGTTGTCAGCGCTGTCAGATAGCTGTTTGTACGATGGACCCGACACACAGCAGCATCATATGTCGAGGCTGCCTTCAACATACGATGGGCTCTGAGAGGCCATCATATGTTGAAATGATCATATGTCGAGGCCATCATAAGTCGAGGGGTCACTGTACTGGAAGGATTAAGATTTTTAAATAGAAGTAATTTACAAATCTGTTTAACTTTGTAGCAGCAGCTGATTAAACATTTTTTTTCCCAGTAGAGTACTCCTTTGAGCAGTGGTGAGGTTATGCTGGGAGTTGTAGTTTCACTGACCTAACTGTAGAACGGACAAGTGACTACAGCTCTGATAGGACATAGAGAGGAGAATGTATAATGATATCAGTGATTACCGGTGACGTCTTCTCTATAGTGAGGAGAATACACAATGATATCAGTGACTACAGGTGACGTCTTCTCTATAGTGAGGAGAATACACAATGATATCAGTGACTACAGGTGACGTCTTCTCTATAGTGAGGAGAATACACAATAATATCAGTGATTACAGGTGACGTCTTCTCTATAGTGAGGAGAATACACAATGATATCAGTGAGTACAGGTGACGTCTTCTCTATAGTGAGGAGAATACACAATGATATCAGTGACTACAGGTGACGTCTTCTCTATAGTGAGGAGAATACACAATGATATCAGTGACTACAGGTGACGTCTTCTCTATAGTGAGGAGAATACACAATGATATCAGTGACTACAGGTGACGTCTTCTCTATAGTGAGGAGAATACACAATGATATCAGTGATTACAGGTGACGTCTTCTCTATAGTGAGGAGAATGTACAATGACATCAGTGATTACAGGTGACGTCTTCTCTATATAGTCTTTCCTTATCTAATTCAGATGGTACATACCGCCAGGACTTGTTCCAGCTAAAACTTCTGTCTGTAGAATGTGACGCCCAGATGTCTCCTCACTATGTCAGCGCATTCTCATCCTCTATATGAAAACAATTATTATTATAAACCTGCCAGACACTGTATCCTTTAAATATAATACTACTATACACTATACTCTCTGATTATAAACCTTCCATACACCGAACCCACTGAATATAATACTACCACACACTGTACATTCTGAATATAATACCACCACACACTGTACCCTCTGAATATAATACTACCACACACTGTACCCTCTGAATATAATACTACCACACACTGTACATTCTGAATATAATACCATCACATACTGTACCCTCTGAATATAAATCTGCCACATACTGTACCCCTGAATATAATACCACCACACACTGTACCCACTGAATATACTACCACACACTGTACATTCTGAATATAATACCATCACATACTGTACCCTCTGAATATAAATCTGCCACATACTCTACCCCTGAATATAATACCGCCACACACTATACCCTCTGAATATAATACTACCACAAACTGCGCCCTCTGAATATAAATCTGCCACATACTGTACCCTCTGAATATAAATCTGCCACATACTGTACCCTCTGAATATAATACTACCACCCACTGCGCCCTCTGAATATAATACTTAGAGATGAGCAAACTACAGTAAATTCAACTCATCACAAACTTCTCTGCTCGGCAGTTGATAACTTTTCCTACATAAATAAGTTCAGCTTTCAGGTGCTCCCGTGGGCTGGTAAAGGTGGATACAGTCCTAGGAGACTCTTTCCTAGGACTGTATCCACCTTTTTCAGCCCACCGGAGCACCTGAAGGCTGAACTAATTTACACAGGAAAAGGCATCAACTGCCGAGCCGAGAAGTTCGTGACGAATCGAATTTACTGTAAGTTCGCTCATCTCTAATAATACTACCACAAACTGCGCCCTCTGAATATAATACTACCACAAACTGTGCCCTCTGAATATAATACTACCACAAACTGCGCCCTCTGAATATAATGTTGCCATACAGTGCACCCTCTGAATATAATACTACCACCCACTGCGCCCTCTGAATATAACGTTGCCATACAGTGCACCGTCTGAATATAATACCACAACCAAAGTAACACCCCTCAACATCCATTAGCTGATGCTATTACCACGGGAGGGGGGTATTGGTGGTGTTGCTAGTGGATGATGGGGGTGCTACTACTGGGGGGGGGGTGTTGCTGGAGGATGATGAGGGTGCTACTGGCCATCCCCCCTGGCAGTATCACCCCCATCATCCATCGGCATGATCATCCTCTTGGTGGATGATGAAGGTGCTACTGCCAGGGGGGGAGCATTAGGTAGGCAGCAGTGCCCCCACATTAGGTAGGTCGCAGTTTCCCCACATTAGGTAGCATCTATTCCCCACATTAGGCAGCATAGATTCCCCACATTTGGTACCAGTTCCCCCACAATAGGTAGGTACCAGTTACCCTACATTAGGTAGCAATTTCCCCTGATTAGGTAGCACAGATTCCCCACATTAGGTAGCAATTTCCCCACATTAGGTAGCACATATTCCCCACATAAGGTAGCATAGACTCCCCACATTTGGTAGCACAGATTCCCCACATTAGGTAGCATAGACTCCCCACATTAGGTAGCATAGACTCCCCACATTTGGTAGTAGTTTCCCCACATTAGGCCGCAGGTTCCCTTGCAGGTTCCCCACAATGGGTCAAAGTCTCCCCACAATAGATCGCTGGTTATACTCCCTCCCCCCACCCCCCACCCCACCCCCCACACACACAAAAAAAAAAAAAACACATACAACACAGAGAGACAAACACACACACACACACAGTCAGAGAGACACACACTCACAGACAGACAGACACACACACACACACACAGAGTCACACAGTCACACACAGAGTCACACAGTCACACACACACAGAGTCGCACAAACACACAAACACAGTCACACACAGACACACTCAGAGAGTCACACAAACACACACAGTCACACACAAGCATAGATAAAGACAGACAGAGAGACAGACATACACACTCACCCATCCATCAAGTGACGTAACTCACGTCCTCCTGCGCGGCCATGCGGCGGTGTGACGTCAGGCCGGCGCAGACGTGGGAGCGGAGGACGGGCACAGTGCTGGTGAAGGTGAGGGTGGGGGGTGTGATGACGGTCGGGCGCACAGTGAAGGTGAAAGAGGGGTTTGCTGACGGACGGGCGCACCGCACACACAGCGCAGGGGGGGGGGTGCTGAAGGATGGGAGGCCGGTCGGGCACAGATGGGGGGGTGTCTGTGTAGCTGGGGAGGGGGGGGGGTGTGCTGCGGAGCGTCTTGGTGTCACCCCATTAGGTTGGTGTCACCCGGTGCGGGCCGCACCCCCCGCACCCGGGTCGCAACACCACTGCTCCGATGCTCAGCGTTTGGAACCAACTGTTTCGAACGCGGGAGCCGGGAGCTGGTGATGTAATAGCCCCGCCCCCTCATGATGTCACACCTCGCCCCCTCAATGCTAGCCAATGGGAGGGGGCGTGACGGCTGCCACGCCCCCTCCCATAGACTTGCATTGAGGGGGCGGGGCTATTACGTCATGAGCTCCCGGATCTAGAGTTCAGAACAGTTTTTTCCAAATGCCGAAATAGCGGAGTACCCCTTTAAGTAAAAAAACACTATACAGAGCCCACAATACAAGGACAAATTGTGCCACGCCATGACCACCATATAGTGACTTAAAGGGGTACTCCACTGGAAAACATTTCTTTCTAAATCAACTGGTGGCAGAAAGTTAAAGAGATTTGTAAATTACTTCTATTAAAAATTTTTGACTTATAAGCTGCTGTATGCGCCACAGGAAGTTCTTTTCTTTTTGAATTTCCTTTCTGTCTGACCACAGTGCTCTCTGTCCATTTTAGGAACTGTTCAGTACGGAGAGGTTTTCTATGAGGATTTGCTCCTACTCTGGATAGTTCCAAAAATGGACAGAGGTGTCAGCAGAGAGCACTGTGGTCAGACAGAAAGGAAATTCAAAAAGCAAAGAACTTCCTGTGGAATGTAACAGCAGCTAATAAGTACTGGAAGGTTTAAGATTTTTTAATAGAAGTCTTTTACAAATCTGTAACTTTCTGGCACCAGTTTATTTAGAGAGAAATGTTTTCCAGTGGAGTACCCCTTTAATACTATCATACTGATACTGAATAAAAACCACTATACCAGACCAGACGAAAGGCCAAAAACTGAAACTGCGCTGCCCTCTCTTTTTTTCTTTTATTTTCTTCTCATTTTTGTAGAGGATTTTGTTTCGTTTTATTACACAGATTACAAAATATATATATATATATATATAAAAAACTGATTTTGCTGGATAACTTTTAGGCTATGTTCACACATCCATAAAATGTGAGGAATGTCTGCCAGAAAATATGGTGGACATTCCGCACATTTGAAAATTCTGGTGGGCGCTAGGACTTTCCTCACCAGATATTTCTACTGTGAATTCTAGCTTCTGCAGGAGGAAAAGACTTTCTCAGAAATGCGCGGACTTAAAGACAGCAATGCATTTTCTTGCAGACTCAGCAGAAAGAATAGACAAGTCTATTCCTCCTGCAGACGCCAGAATTAGAATTTCCACAGTCAAAATATCTGGGGAGGAAATTCTGTCATATGAACAGTGCAGCAGAATCCTATTGAAATCAATGGGACTCTGCTGCTGTGGAATCTCTGTGCAGATATTCTGTGAACCTACCCTTACAATATAATTCACACACAGGAGAGTATACAACACAGACAACTCCCAGCATGTTACACTGACTTATACTATACTATGGTGGTGATTCCTGGACCCTGCACACACCACACCTGACATATTCAGCTCTGCTATGTCATCTGACAAACTCATTGCTACCAAGTGAGTTCCAATTGTAACACTCACGTTTCAGAAGACAGGAACACCGGTGGATGTGGATCCGCTGGACCTGTGTGGCAGATGACTCGGACCGTACCAGGGAGCGGAGTCTAAGGTGCCGCTGGTTTTCACCAGAGCCCGCCGCAAAGTGGGATGGACTTGCTGCGGCAGTCGGCACCCCTGGCATGGCACGACAACACAGGCGGTTGAGGAGATGCGAGGCACAGGAGGGATAAGGCAGCTCGTATTCAGGATAGCAGAAGGTTAGGGCAGGCGGCACAGTTGCTTAGTCAGGAACGTAGCAAATGGTCAGTAGGCAGACGGCAGAGGAGCAAAGTCAGGTCACGGAGCAAAGGATCAGATACATGGCAAGGCAATAACAGCAATGCTTTCTCTCAGGCTCAAGGCAACAATAATCTGGCAGGGAAGTGAGGAGGGTGGAGGAATTTATCAATGAGCCACAGGTGTACTACACTAATGGGTGCACTGGCCCTTTAAATCTTAAAGCTATGGTGCGCGCGCGACCTAGCGGACGGGTTCATGCGCGCCGGAGAAAAGAGGCAGGAGAACCACCTGGTGAGGGACTGACTGGGACTCTCATGCGGGCGCGTCCTGCAATGCGAACCCCAGCCCCTCCGTCAGCAGCAGGTAACGGAACCATGCACTCACGACCTGCGTGTGTGGCCGGAGCGCATAACGTAACACCAATAGGAGTACTCACCTCTTCAGATCTTGCCCATGATGGATGATCAGAACTAAGACCCCGAGAAGGCATCCAAATGGTGATCAGAACAGGTCAGCGCAGCTTCAGAGCACATGACTAGAGATAAGCAAATTTTTGAAAGATTTGACCGGCCGATTCGTTGAATTTCCTGAAAAGTTTCGGTTTGGGTCGAATTTATTTGCGGCAAATCGCTTTTAAAAATGGCTAATCTGGCCTACAGAGAGGCTCAATAGGGGAGTAGAACACTTTGCCTTGTCCTAACGCACATAGGGAGTGTGCTGTGTTAGTGAAATAATAATGTTATTCAGTATGACATGCAGATTACAGGCATCGCTATTAGAATCACTGCCACAGAGTATCTGTATGTGGCAGATTTTTTATGTAATTTTTATTTTATTTAATTTGAATTTATTTACATTTTTTGATTACACATTCTGATGAGCATCAAGCTGGCGGTCCTCCGCCAGGCAAGATACCACCTGTTTCATCCCCTGCCTCTCAGCGCCCCCCATACTCTGAGTGTCCACTTGAAAAAGGAGGGACTGTAATACCAGCAACTTGGACAGGAGCACATTCAGCTTCTGTGCCAATGGATAAGTGAGCGCATAAAGCTAGAAGTGGCTGCAGTGAAAAAGCTTGTACTTGTATCTTAAAATCGAGCTGGTGGTCCTCCACCAGGCGAGATACCACCTATTCCAGCCCCTCCCTCTCAGCACCCCCTGACTATGAAAGTGCAAATGTTTCATTTAATTAGTTATGGTTCATTGGATTCTTGTGATAATTCCACAATAGTAATATGACGTAGATGACCATATGGCCTCAGTCTTGAAGGATTACATAGATTTTTTTAAATTTAAGATTAATTTTAGATTCCCAAGTTTAATGTCCCGGTGTTTACTTTGAACTAATACTGTATAACCACAAAACCCAAACTAACAAGGAGACACATTGCGGCACAATGACAGAGCCTAGAGGTGGCAGCAACATGAGGAGACCAAAATCTGGCAGAATGACACAGCCTAGAATGTGCAGCAAGAGGAAACCATATAGTGGCTGAATGACACAGCCTGCAGCTCGCGGAAACATGAGGAGACCATAGGGCCTCCTAATCCCTAAGATTAAAAGATGAATTTAAAAATTTAAATTGAAGAGTTATGGTAGCTAGTGCTACCATGGAAATTTGTAGGTAATGTCCCAGGCCCAGCAGCATCAGTAAACCATATAGTGGCTGAATGACACAGCCTGGAGCTCATGGCAGCATGAGTAGAACATATAGTGGCGGAATGGCACAGCCCGGAGTTGGCGTCAGCATGAGAAGAACATATAGTGGCTGAATGGCACAGCCTGGAGTTGGCGGCAGCATGAGTAGAACATATAGTGGCTGAATGGCACAGCCTGGAGGTGGCGGCAGCATGAGTAGAACATATAGTGGCTGAATGGCATGGCCTGGAGGTGGCGGCAGCATGAATGGAACATATAGTGGCTGAATGGCAAAGCCTAAAGGTGGTGGCAGCATGAGTAGAACATATAGTGGCTGAATGTCACAGCCTGGAGGTTGCGGCAGCATGAGTAGAACATGTAGTGGCTGAATGCCACAGCGTGGAGTTGGCTGCAGCATGAGTATAACATAAAGTGGCTGAATGGCACAGCCTGGAGTTGACGGCAGCATGAATAGAACATATAGTGGCTGAATGGCACAGCCTGGAGGTGGCGGAAGCATGAATAGAACATATAGTGGCTGAATGACACAGCGTGGAGGTGTTGGCAGCATGAGTAGACCATATAGTGGCTGAATGACACAGCCTGGAGTTGGCAGCATATGAGGAAACCATATAGTGGCTGAATGGCACAGCCTGGAGTTGGCGGCATTTGAGGAGACCATATAGAGGCTGAATGGCACAGCCTGGAGGTGGCTGAGGCATGAGGAGACAATATAGTGGCTGAATGAGACAGCCTGGAGGTGGCAGCAGCAGCAGCATCAGGAGTCCTGAAAGTGACCCGATGACAGAGTGGTGTGGTGGGTGGCAATACCAGTACCCGGTGACGAAGGTGGGTGAAAAAAGGTCTGATATGGAAGAATGTTTGTATCTGGAAAGCAGTGCCTTAAATCTGTTTGCCACTATCCATATTTGTGCAGTGTTGGTGGCACCATGGTCAATCTACTCTGAGGCATCTGGCATTGGTGGCTGGAAATCCTGGCTGATCCATCCCTGATTCATCGTCACAAAGATCAGTCTCTCCACATTTTTCGTGGACAGACGAGTTCGCCTTGGGGTGACTATGGCCCCCGCCGCACTAAACACCCGTTCTGATGGCACACTAGTGGCCGGGCAAGACAGCTTTTCCAGGGCAAACTCTGCTAGTTGTGGCCATAAATCAGGTTTGGCTGTCCAAAAGTCCAGCGGATCTTCAATGGTTGTTGGCAGGGTCATGTCAAGGTATGCCACCACCTGCTGGTTCTGGTCCTGCTCCATGTCTACCTGCTGCTGATGAGTTCCTTCACTATGCGGGTGAAGAAAGCTGCTCATCAGTGACTGTAGACTCAGGTTGCTGCTCATGGAGCTGGTACTGCTCCTGCCACCCCCCTCCCCAGCAGCCATGGCAGTGGAAGGTGAGCGCAGAGGGCCCCCGAGTCAGACCTGCGAGAGGATGGACGATGGCACCGATAGGCATCGGCCAACTGACTACGTAGAAGCTCCCTGAAGTAGGTCAGTTTGTCCTCCCTCTCAGTGGGTGTAAAAAAGGCCCCCATTTTGTGGCGGTAACGAGGGTCCAATGAGGTGGAGAGCCAGAAGTCATCCCGCTGCCGTATGGTGACAATTCGGGGGTCACTACGCAAGCAACTGAGCATGCATCGTGCCATTTGCGCCAGTGACTCGGAGGGACCACCTGCCTCCATCTCCACTGCATACTGCCACGGTGTGTCTGGAGCCTCTGTCTCAACTTCCTCATAACCCTCCAGCTCCTCTGGCTGCTCCTGCTCCTCCTCTCCTGTCCGATGACTAGAAAAACCGCCCACCTCGCAAAACCTTAACTGTGCTCCGCTCTGCCCCTCATCATCCTCCTCCTTGTTGAAATGTATGAGGCAACACACAGCTCTCTGCCCCTCTCTGTAATACAATGCTGAAGAAAGTGACTGGGTGGTTAATGGCCGCAGTAAAAATCCTTTTCTGTGAAAAAAGCTCTGCTCTCCGTCCACCAGAACGCTGACGTGACTATGAGGTCAAACGCTGCTGGAAAAAGCTTTTCTGTGTAACACACACAAAGCGATGTCCATCCTATCTCTCTGCAGTGAAAGGAGGAAGTGACTGGCCACAATATGGCTGCCGATTATATAGGGCTGTGACATCACAGGGGTAGCTGGCTGCTGATAGGCTGCATCCTGCATGTGATTCAGGATCATCCCGCCTACCCTTGTTCCCGCCTTCCCAGAGTTCCTTGTCCCATGTCCTCACATGTGGATTTGCCATTTTAGATGCCCTGGAGCCTGGACCGCACTAAATGGAGTTTAACCCCTTAAGGACCCATGACGTACCGGTACGTCATGAGTCTGCTCCCGTTCTATAACAGGGGGCCACAGCTGGTCGGGCCCGGCCTCTAACAATGGGCGGGACCCGTGGCTAATAGCGCGTAGCACTGATCACGGTGCCGCGCGCTATTAACCCTTTAGACAAAGGGTTCAAAGTTGAAAACCGCGCCGAAAGTGAAAGTAAAACCATGCAGGTTATCTCAGGGAGCTGTTCGGGATTGCCGCGGCGAAATCGCAGCATCCCGAACAGCTTACAAGACAGACGGAGGATCCCTACCTGCCTCCTTGCTGTCTGATCGCTGAATGACTGCTCAGTGACTGAGATCCAGGCATGAGCAGTCAAGCAGTAGAATCATTGATCAGTGGTTTCTTATAAGAAACCATTGATCAATGTAAAAGATCAGTGTGTGCAGTGTTATAGCCCCCTATGGGATAACAATGATCAGTGTAAGAGATCAGTGTGTGCAGTGTTATAGTCTCCTATGGGATGACAATGATCAATATAAGAGATCAGTGTGTACAGTGTTATAGTCTCCTATGGGATAACAATGATCAATATAAGAGATCAGTGTGTGCAGTGTTATAGTCTCCTATGGGATAATAATGATCAGTATAAGAGATCAGTGTGTGCAGTGTTATAGTCTCCTATGGGATAACAATGGTCAGTATAAGAGATCTGTGTGATCAGTATTATAGTCTTCTATGGGATAACAATGATCAGTATAAGAGATCAGTGTGTGCAGTGTTATAGTCTCCTATGGGATAACAATGATCAGTGTAAGAGATCAGTGTGTGCAGTGTTATAGTCTCCTATGGGATAACAATGATCAGTATAAGAAATCAGTGGGTGCAGTGTTATAGTTTCCTATGGGATAACAATGATCAGTATAAGAGATCAGTGTGTGCAGTGTTTTAGTCTCCTATGGGATAACAATGATCAGTGTAAGAGATTAGTGTGTGCAGTGTTATAGTCTCCTATGGGATAACAATGATCAGTATAAGGGATCAGTGTGTGCAGTGTTATGGTTTCCTATGGGATAACAATGATCAGTGTAAGAGATCAGTGTGTGCAGTGTTATAGTCTCCTATGGGATAACAATGATCAGTATAAGATATCAGTGTGTGCAGTGTTATGGTTTTCTATGGGAACTATAACATTGCAAAATAAAGTGGGAAAAAAATTGAATAAAGAACATTTAACCCCTCTCCTAATAAAAGTTTGAATCCCCCCCCCTTTTTCCCTTTAAAAAAAAGAACTGTGTAAATAAAAATAAACATATGTGGTATCGCCGGGTGCAGAAATGTCCAAATTATAAAAATATATTGTTAATTAAGCCGCAAGGTCAATGGTGTACGCGCAAAAAATTCCAAAGTCCAAAATAGTGCATTTTTGGTCACTTTTTATATCATGAAAAAATCAATAAGTCCTATCAATGCAAAAATTGTAGCCCCCAAAAGTTACAAAATGGCGTTATTTTTTTTACATTTTGGCTCACAATGATTTTTTTTCCGTTTCACTGTAGATTTTTGGGTAAAATGACTGATGTCATTACAAAGTAGAATTGGTGGCGCAATTAAAGGTAAGGAGGATAAAACAAAAATGCAAAAACGGAAAACCCCCGGGTCCTTAAGGGGTTAATGAAGCGATTCACGCAATAGAATCGCGGCGATATTTGCATTCGTTGCAAATCGAATTTTTCATGAAATTGGTAACAAATTCGGATTCCTTCGATTTGATTCGCTCATCTCTATGAATAATCTATACCAAGGACGCCATTTTATTAAGATTTATTGTTTAATGTACTTTTTGCCAATAAATGTCTGTTTTTATATAAACAAAGAGCTCTACCGTTCTTTTAATCGTGAAACCTGTGAAAGATAAGGGCGCTCCCTCCACCCGGAGAAAAGAGAAAGGGTGCTCCCTCCACCTGGAGAAGAGACAAGGGGTGCTCCCTCCACCTGGAGAAGAGACAAGGGGTGCTCCCTCCACCTGGAGAAGAGACAAGGGGCGCTCCCTCCACCTGGAGAAAAGACAAGGGGCGCTCCCTCCACCTGGAGAAGAGACAAGGGGTGCTCCCTCCACCTGGAGAAGAGACATGGGGCGCTCCCTCCACCTGGAGAGGAGACAAGGGGCGCTCCCTCCACCTGGAGAAGAGACAAGGGGCGCTCCCTCCGCCTGGAGAAGAGACAAGGGGTGCTCCCTCCACCTGGAGAAGAGACAAGGGGCGCTCCCTCCACCTGGAGAGGAGACAAGGGGCGCTCCCTCCACCTGGAGAGGAGACAAGGGGCGCTCCCTCCACCTGGAGAAGAGACAAGGGGTGCTCCCTCCACCTGAAGAAGAGACAAGGGGCGCTCCCTCCACCTGGAGAGGAGACAAGGGGCGCTCCCTCCACCTGGAGAAGAGACAAGGGGTGCTCCCTCCACCTGGAGAAGAGACAAGGGGTGCTCCCTCCACCTGGAGAAGAGACAAGGGGCGCTCCCTCCACCTGGAGAAAAGACAAGGGGCGCTCCCTCCACCTGGAGAAGAGACAAGGGGTGCTCCCTCCACCTGGAGAAGAGACATGGGGCGCTCCCTCCACCTGGAGAGGAGACAAGGGGCGCTCCCTCCACCTGGAGAAGAGACAAGGGGCGCTCCCTCCGCCTGGAGAAGAGACAAGGGGTGCTCCCTCCACCTGGAGAAGAGACAAGGGGCGCTCCCTCCACCTGGAGAGGAGACAAGGGGCGCTCCCTCCACCTGGAGAGGAGACAAGGGGCGCTCCCTCCACCTGGAGAAGAGACAAGGGGTGCTCCCTCCACCTGAAGAAGAGACAAGGGGCGCTCCCTCCACCTGGAGAGGAGACAAGGGGCGCTCCCTCCACCTGGAGAAGAGACAAGGGGTGCTCCCTCCACCCTGAGAAAAGAGAAAGGGTGCCCCCTCTACTTGGAAAAGAGAAAGGGCGCTCCCTCCACCTGGAAAAGAGAAAGGGCGCTCCCTCCACCTGGAGAAGAGACAAGGGGCGCTCCCTCCACCTGGAGAAGAGACAATGGGTGCTCCATCCACCTGGAGAAGAGACAAGGGGCGCTCCCTCCACCTGGAGAAGAGACAAGGGGCGCTCCCTCCACCTGGAGAAGAGACAAGGGGCGCTCCCTCCACTCCTGTTCCCTTCTTTACTGGACCAGAGACCCCCATGGCTGTTAATGTCTTGCTGCTTTGGTGCTACATCTGAGCTCATATCCCCCTCATTTACCAACTTGACCAACCTGTTGGGGTTCATCCGGACTATCCTCTCTGACACTCTTACTTCTACCCCACCTTCTCTCTGTCACCCCTCTAGCTGATTCCTTCTCCTGCGCCTCCATACTACTACCCCCCCCCATCCTCAGAGCACAGTAAACTGCTTTTCAAATGTTACAGGTGGCTCCTTTATGCCTAGAATTTTGGTTCCCTCCAGCGTCTGTTCTAGGTCTATGCACTTTATAGGAGACATGCATTGGATCCCATTGCTAATCACAGTAGAGCCGCTATTATTAATGGGGGTTACAGAAGAGAAAAGGAAAATCCTAGTGACATCATACTAAACTTTATGAATACAAAGGCATTTCATCTCCAGTTACACTTAAAGGGGTACTCCGATGGAAAACTATTTTGTCCATATCAACTGGCTCCAGAAAGTTATACATATTTGTACATTACTTCTATTAAAAAATCTTAATCCTTCCAGTACTAATCAGTTGCTGTATGCTCCACAGGAAGTTGTCTTCTTTTTATATTTCTTTTCAGTCTGAACACAGTGCTCTCTGCTGCCACCTCTGTCCGTGTCTGGATGGAACTGTCCAGAGAAGGATAGATTTGCTATGGGGATTTGCTCCTACACTGGACAGTTCCTGACACGGACAGAGGTGTCAGCAGAGAGCACTTCCTGTAGTTCAGAGCAGTTCAGTGTGCAGCTCATTCGGGTGTGTCTCTTTGTGTGCGCTCCAGAGACTTCCAGCAGACCAGAGCAGGTGTTTCATCAGCCTCCCCAGGAGTGTGGCAGCCTCCTCGGGAGAGCTTCCCTGCATGGCGTCCCTGGCCTCCACCTCCCGTTCTTCAAGGCTGGCGGGGGGTGGAGAGCAAACAGCAACAGCCATTCCGGCCGGGGGGAGAAGATCTGGCAGAGTCTGCAGCAATGCAGGCTCTGCACCCCCGGCAACGGTTGCCAGCCAGAGGACTGGTGAAAGAAAAGCAAGAAGGAGAAGTGTGGAGTTGTGGGCAGAGTGAGGGCCCAAGGAGTCCAGCACCACCTACTGCTCCCGCATGGCCGCTCGGTTTGCTGAATATGATCGCTGTGGCAAGGAGCTGAAGTTGGCCAGACAAGATCTGCAAGGGGCTCAGAATCTGGTGAACACTGCGCCCAAAAAGAGCAGACCAGAGCTAAGAAGAAAGATCTCAGCACTGAAGGCTGAGATTGTGCAGCTGGAGGAGAGGAGAGCAGAGATCTTGGAGGGGAGCAGTCTCTTCAAGGAGAAGCTTCAGAACAACAACCGGTTTGCCGCCATGAAATCCCCAGGTAAGGTGGAGGTGGATGATGGGGAGAGTAGTGGCGGTGAAGAAAGTGTGGATGGTGAAGGCATAAAGAAGAAGGAGGAGGAGAATGTGGGAGAAAGAGCACAAGTGGTGGAAATGGATGTCTTGCCTGTAGCTACTCCCAATAACACCCAGGACAGCTACATAGAGCCAGCCCAGGTGGCGCTTCCATTAAGTGAGAGCGAGGAGGATGAACTGGAGAGTGAGGCTGGGGGATTACTGAGAGCGATTGTTATGCAGGAGTCCCCAGCCCACCTCCAGAACTTTACCTTTGGAGATGACCAGTGCGATGATGTGGCAGTAAAGCGAAAGAAGCAGAAGACTCAGGAGACAGTAAAGTACATGTTTGTCCCTTTCCAGCAGTCAGGGCCAGCTGCAAAGCTGGTTCAGGCTGCTGGGCCCCCCAGACTGCCAGACTCCGTCTCTGTAGTGGAACGGAGCCAGCATGGGGGGTACAGCATGGCGTCAGAAAAGGCTGCGGACGCAATAGCTGTAAAGCAAACCCATCCTGCCGGTAGGGAGGGGAAGGATGGGCTCATGGTGGGCAGCTCTGGCACTGCAGGGCCGCCCCAGGGTGGCGGGGGGCATGTCCCAGTGCCAGAGGCGAGTTTTGCTGCTGTGTGCTCGGGGGGCGGTTCCCCGAGAACTGTCGGCATTACCGGCACTGCGGGGCACTCCCCTGTGAGGGGGGGGGGAGTGTCCGGGCACCGGTGGCGGAGAGCGGAGTGTCTGTGTGCTCGGGGGGCGGTCCCCCGAGTACTGTGTGTTCTGTGGGTGCTGCAGGGCACTCCTCTGTGAGGGGGGGGAGTGTCCGGGCACCGATATCCCCTGCAGAGCCTGTGTGGTTAGGCAAACCAAGCGATGGCGCTGTGGGAGGAGCTGGGGTGCGCTTTGAGGGGCAGCCCCAGACTCAGGAGGTGTCATCGCATATGGAGGAGGAGTCATGAGTGTCGACCCCAGCACAGAAAACCATAATAAGACCAGCAGTACTACAGGTCCCAGCCAGCCCAGAATCCATTAGGCAGGAAAAGAGTGGAGGATGTGAGAATGCTGAGTGTAGTAGAGCTGTGGATGTGAGGAGTGTAAGTGGAGTGAATGATGGTGGGAGTAGTAGTGGTAAGAATGGGAAGTCTGGTATGGATGGGAATAAAGATGGGAGTAGTGGTGTGAGTGGCTGTACTGATGGGTCTGGTCCGGCTGCCCCCCCGGTAGTGACTGCTCCTAGAAGTTATGCTAATGTCGCTGCCGGGGGTTCAGGGGGGTCCCCGTCTCCGGCCGGCTCTGGAGGCCACTTGCAACAGCGCCTCCTGGAGGCTCTGCGTAGGGGCGACAGGTCGATCCAGGTAGAGGGGAGGGGTGAGGTCGACCTGTCTTTCTGGATAGAGAGGCACGGTTTGGGGGCTTTCCGAGAGCGGAATGGGGAGGTGGTCTGGTCCCTCCCGACAACCGGGCAGGACAATAACCGTAGGAATGTGGTCCGTCTGATTTGGAGGGGCGAGGATGCGTGCCCGCCTCGCGCTAAAGTGGTCGAGCTCCTCCTCCAGATGGAATTCAGGGCATGTGACATCTTTGCCCTGATCCACCCCTACGGTTCGTCTGAGTTTGATGTCAGTTTCGTTCGGCCAGAGGGTCTCGAACTCTTCTGGTCAAACTACGAAGTGGCAAAAAACGAGCCCGGCTGGCGGGAGTTCGCCGTAAAGGCGATTTCCCGTCAGAATGCTGTCAAGAAGGTGACCGTTTTGACCCGTAACGAGTCACTTTCTTGTTATGATATCATGACCTGGCTCGGACGGTATGGGGATGTGACGGACATGCCCAAGAAAAACTTGGATGAGCACGGGATCTGGTCCGGGGCCTGGACGTTTTCCGTCAAACTCAAGCGTTCAGGGAGTACGGTTGCCCACATTCCGTCAGCCGCCTTTCTTGGACGTGATAGGATCCAGGTTTTCTACCAGGGGCAGCCTAAGGTCTGTCACAGGTGTGGCAGCCCCACCCACTTTAGCGCAGCCTGTACTGTGCAGGTCTGCGCTTTGTGTGGTGGGGTGGGTCATCTGGCCGCATCCTGTCGGCAGATCCGGTGCCACCTGTGTGGTGTCCTCGGACACCCTTTCAGCCGTTGTCCTAGCGCCTTCGCCCATGCAGCGGCCGCTCCAGCTGAGGAGAGCTGTGAAGTTGCCTCGGCTGGGGAGGGTACGGGCAGGGATGGGGGCGCAACAGGGCTAGTGAGGAGGAAAAAGGGCCCTGCCAAACTAAGGCGGGAGGAAAATCGTAGAAGGAGTAGGGAGCTGGAGAGTGCCCAGGTGGCGGGGGTAGCTTCAGTCCCTGCTCCTGAAGCTGGCCCTGTAACTGCTGAAGCCCTGGTGGAGAATGTGCTGGATGAGGAGATCAGGAGACTTCACAGAGAGGAAAGCAATATGGCCGACCCTTCCGATTCCTCCCACTATGAAAGTGTGGATGAGGAGAGTGGGGTGATGCCCAAAAAGAAAGAAAAGGGCAAAAGGAAAGGGAGAAAGAAGAGGTCACAGCCCTCTGAAGCTCCTGGTACTACGGGCCAGGTCCAAAGCGGAAGCCTGGCTGCCCCCCCTCTGATTGACCTGTCAAACCGGTACCTCATCCTCGATACCATCTCCTCCCCCTCCTTGGAGGGGGAAGGTGAGGGCGGGGTGCCTCGGGAGAAAGAGCCTCTGGGGGGAACTGGGCCCTGTCCTGTCGAGGCACCTTCCTCAGAGGGCAGGGCTAGACCGGGGCCGGAGAGACACGGGGACCTTATGGACCAATCGGAGTCTAAAAAAAGATGCAAGAGTGGTCCTGCCCTTTCGTCGTCTTCGGGGGATGAGGGGGCTAAAAAGAAGGGGAAAAAGAAATAAAGGGTGAGGCCATGTAGTTCAATCACCCTGTATGGCGGCACTCACCCCATTGACGCTGGCATCTATTAATTGTGCCAGCATAAAGTCGGATACGGCTAGATTTGCAGCCTTTGATTTTCTCGGCCGTGTTGAAGCCGACATTTTGTATCTGCAGGAGACCAGGTTGTCAGATCTAGCCTCCCTGGTAAAAGCCAGGAGAGAGTGGAGGCGCGGCCCCTCCCACTGGTGTCTTGCGGCTGAGTCGTATAGTGGGGTGGCGGTCCTTTTTACCGCTCCTGTTGAATACCGACGGGTTATTGAATTAGAAATGGGGAGGTGCCTGATCTTAGATGTCTTCATGAAGGGACAGGAGCTCCGACTCATTAACATCTACGCCCCGCAAACTAAGCGGGGCCGTAAAGATCTCTTTATGAGGATTAAGCCCTTTCTTTTTACGAGTCGGCAGGTGATCTTTGGAGGGGACTTCAATAATGTCACGAGGTCCCAAGATAGGAGAGGCTCCAATGGTCCGCTGACTTGCGATAGTGTGGCACTGATTAGCATAACTAGAGAAGCTCGCCTAGAGGATGCCCACATCCGGAGCCCCTCGGGCCACGCGGGTTTCACCTATCATCGAGGTAGCTGCAGGTCTAGGATAGACAGGTTTTATTTGAAGGAGGAAGCCGTCTCTTCCGCAGTGTCCGTGGTTGAGGTGGAGTTCTCCGATCACTGTATGATTTTGTTTTCCCTGAATGTTTCAGAGACCCCCCGGATGGGAAAAGGTTATTGGAAGCTGAATTCGTCCCTCCTGGAGGAGGCGGAGGTAAGACAGTCCTTTGAGGATTTTCTTCAGAGTCAGGTACCTTTACTGGATCTTTGTAGTAATAAGCTGGAGTGGTGGGAGATATTCAAGAAGCGGGTTGCGGGGTTCTTCCGCCAGCTCTCGAGCCTCAGGTCCCTGAACAGGTATCGCTTGTATCAGGGTCTGAGGAGGAAACTCGAGCTTCTCGTCTCGACTGGAGGTAGCCGAGAGGATATCTCCAGAGTGAAGTCCTTGCTGATGAGGTGTCAGTACGATAGGCACGCATCTTTGGTTTTTGAGAGGGATTTCGGGAAGTACCGCTCGCCCGACCCTTACAGAAACTGTAAGATGTCAGTGAGTAGTAAAGTCATTTCAGGACTGATTGATAGTACGGGATCTCTGAATCGGTCCAGATCAGGGATCTTGGAGGTCGTCAGATCCTTCTACTCGCACCTCTTGGGAAGGAAGGATCTAGATCGAGACAGGATGTCGGCTTTCCTGGCTGAAACCATTCCTGAGCCAGGGGTAGACCCCTCTCTTGTTGTTTTGGCAGAAGAAATCAGGGAAGAGGAAGTGAGACTGGCGATCGAGGGGCTTGCCCCTAAGAAGTCGCCAGGTCCAGATGGCTTAACATCCGAGTGGTACAGGACCTTTAAGGAGTCTTTAGCTCCCCTCTTGTCTGAGGTATTCAATGAGTGTCTCTCCTCGGGCACTCTGCCGAAGTCAATGAGGAGGTCAGCCCTGATTCTTCTCTCAAAGGGTAAAGATCCCAGCCGAATTGAGAATTGGAGGCCCATAGCTCTTCTCAATACGGACAGGAAGCTTCTGGCCAAGATACTGTTTAATCGGCTGGTGAAGTTTGCACCCCGGCTCCTTTCGGGGACTCAGCACTGCTCTGTTCCAGGCCGAAGCACCTTAAGTGCTGTCCTTAGTGTCAGGGAGGCAGTGGAGCGGAGTAGTGCGTGTTTCTGGAAGGGGTACTTGCTGTCCCTGGATCAGGCCAAGGCGTTTGATCGGGTGAACCACGAGTACCTCTGGTCTGTCCTCCTGAGATATGGCTTACCGAGTACTTTTGTTAATTGGCTTAAGATCTTGTATGCAGGGGCAGAGAGTTTCCCGCTGGTGAACGGTTGGTCTGGTCGCTCTTTTGAGGTGGGGTCCGGAGTCCGTCAGGGTTGTCCTTTGAGCCCGCTTTTATACGTGTTCGCAATCGATCCCTTCGTCCGGAGGGTAGATTGTGGGCCGTTGGCGGGAGTCGGGATGAGTCTGGCGGAGCTGGATGTCACCCAGAGAGTGGTGGCGTACGCTGACGATGTCACTATTTTCGTCTCCTCATAGGAGGAGGTCGATGTGGTGATGTCGGAGGTGGACCGCTACTCGGAGGCATCCGGGTCTAAGATCAACCGGGATAAGTGTGAGAGTCTCTGGCTGGGAGGGGGGGATCCCACGTTTGATCTCCCGGACACCCTTCCAGGGCCCCAAGAATCAGCAAAAGTCTTAGGCATCACATTCGGCCAGGATGATTATCCCACCAAAAACTGGGATGGTAAGCTCCAGGATGCCGCTCAGAAGGTGGACCAATGGAAGGGCTGGTCTTTGACCCTCAGGGAAAGGGTACACCTGATCAAATCGTACCTGCTCCCCTTGTTTATCTATCTGGGCAGCGTATGTATCTTGCCAGAGGCTTACTACACTAGGATCTACAGCCTGTTTTTCCAACTGTTATGGGGGAACAGGATGAACCTAGTCAGGAGGGAGGTTACGTACCACACGAGGAGACTAGGGGGTTTATCTATGGTAAACCCTGTGGTGTTCTTTACGAACACCTTCTTGAAAGCTAACATTGCAAACCTCTGGAAAGAGAGGGCTCCTCCGTGGGTACTTTCCTGCAGGGAATGGTTTCGGCCTTTCTTCCAGGAATGGGAGAGAGGAGGGCGAGTGAAGGACCTCCGCACGCCCCATGGATATCTTCCGGCTTATGCTACCCCGACTCTGAAGGCGATACGTCGGTGGGGTCTGGGAGTGTTGGAGATCAGGACCCAGTCAAGGCAGTTCCTTGACAAACGGGTTCTGTTGACCCACTTCCAGAAGCCTCTGGCGCTCAGGGACTGCCCAGGTCGGGATCTGAGGGTGGGGTTGTACCTTTTAAACATGAAAAGGATCCCCCAGAAGTTTTGGGACTTGGCCTGGCGCTGCTTTCAGGGGAAGCTATATGTAAGGGACAACCTGAAGTGCAGGAACTCTGATGACCGGGGATGTCCCCGAGAAGAGTGCGGGGACACGCTGGAAAGCATGGACCATTTCCTGCTTCATTGTCCCTTTAATATAGGGGTTTACAACAGGGTGGGCGCTTCCATCGGCTGGAGTCAACTTGCCGGCCTAACCTATCCGGAGTGGGCTTATGGGGCATTCAGGAACCTGGGTGGCCGAGATCGGGGCACTTTATTCTTAGTTAGTTTAGTGGTTAGGTACTACACGTGGAACGCACGGTGTTTAGTGTCGACCCAACAGAAAATCCTCTCCGATGTGGAGGTCTGTAGGAATATCACCGGTGACCTCGGGAAGATCAGGTCTTTGGAGTATGGCAGTCTTGGTACCAGTAGGGCTTCTCTCCTGTGGAGAGGTTTTTCTTTTGATGTGCCCTAGGTACTAGACCTTTTTAGGTAGAGTACCTTTATTTTGGTTAGGGGCAGTGTTATAGGGATAGAGATAGGGTGAGAGTAGGGTCAGTTTTAATGGAGGGATAGAATTAGGGAAAATTGTAGGGGGGAGTTAGGGAAAGAGTTTAAAATTATTTTGATGTATCAAGTCTGCCATCCTTCTCCCTGGTGGTGGGCTGATGCATGTGCACGCTAGCTTTTTGTTTTGTTTTAAGCTGATATGGTATGAAGGGCTTACAGGCGACCAAACTTGGGCCTAAGGTAGCTTTGGTTCAGTGTGTATATGTTAGTGTGTATAAGTTTGTGTGTAAGTTGGTTGGGAGGAGTGCTAGGTGGGGAGGGTGTATTTGTGGGTGGTGGTGTTTTGCTTTTCTTTTGGGGACCTGACATGGGTCAGTTAGGGACAGGACTTTGTGTATGAACGGTATGGACTCTGACCCATGTGCAGGAGGGGTGGTGTGGGAGAGGGTACAGTTTTAGTGTAGGGATTTTGGTAGGGTTTTCTATTGTTTTTGTAGGTTTTCTTTAGTGTATATATATTTATTTTTAGTTAAATACTATATTATTATGTTCATGTGATTTTGTATGTATATTGTTTATATATTGTTTTCATTTTGTTTCTATATTACAGCATTACAGTAGTCATGGCAGTCGGACCAGTTATTATGTTACGTGGTTTACTTGATTTTATCATGATGTTACGTTGTTTATTTTAGTAAAAATGTTTTTTTTTTTTTTTTGTAGCCAGGTAGTGCTAAATTTTATGTTTATGTTTATATTTTGCTAGGCCAAGTTGTGCTTTTGTATCTTATTTTTTATTTTTATTTTTTTTTGTGCTTCCCGGATATGGATGGTTTTGAGTTGTAGCCAGGTAGTGCTAAATTTTATTTTCATATTTTGAAAATATAAGCCAAGCGCTATTTTTATGTTCATTTTTGGTATGCGTGTGAGTGTGATTCGGTTAGGTGGGTTGGCATATTTTAGGTTTTTGTAAAGCTGGGCCGGCCGGTTAGGCAGGGTTTTGTTTTTGTTCTTTGGTACCAGTGTATTTCTTATTTATGTTATAGCTGGTTAAGCTTGTTTTGTGTTTTTGTATAAGTTTTGTACTTTTATAATAAAAAAAGAGTGTCAGCAGAGAGCACTGTGGTCAGACTGTAAAGAACTACACAACTTCCTGTGGAGCATACAGCAGCTGATAAGTCCTGGGAAGATTAAGATTTTTATATAGAAGTCATTTACAAAGCTGTTTAACTTTCTGCCACAAGTTGATTTGGAAAAAAAAAATTTTCCAAGAATTTTTTTTTTTCCATCAAAGTACCCCTTTAAGGGAAAATACACACGATCCAAACTAATTGCAGTTTTTGCTAAAATATAATCCACAGATGGAAAACACAGTATTGTCCAAATGTGGCCAGAACCATCCAGTCCTAGAAGACCTGTTCATGGGATGAAGCTAAAGTTTTATACCTAGAAGATATACAGTATGTAAACTATATACTCTGTATGTCATGTTATCATCATCACTGAAGGTGAACATTACACAAATATCTCATCCTCTTCTCCTTTCCTCCAGTAAATGAGTTCTGGAGTTAAGTTCTGGTCTCCAGAGGATAATATAGCACTTTGGGAGGAATATACACCCTAAAAGTCCAGCACTTGAGGTCAATATGGCGAATATCTCCACAGCCACCATGTATTTCCCTTTGGTGCTCAGATAAGCTGGGATCATGGCAATCCAGACGCTGCAGAACACCAGCATGCTGAAGGTGATGTACTTGGCCTCATTGAAACTGTCCGGTAATGTCCGAGCTAAAAAAGCTGTAATAAAACTAACAGCCGCCAAGACCCCCATATAACCCAGGACAGAATAGAACCCAATAATGGAGCCTTCATTACACTGCACAATGATCTTTCCCTGATAGGACTGAGTATCCAGCTCTTGGAAGGGGGGCGCTAGAGCCAACCAACCCATGCAAATTATGACTTGGATGGATGAGCAGAACAACGCCAAAGAATTAGACCACTTGCTTCCAATCCAGCGTGTCCAGGAGCTGCCGGGTTTAGTGGCTTTAAAAGCTATGCAAACCGTCACCGTTTTAGCCAAAACACAAGAAACGGCTACTGAGAAGAGGATTCCAAATGAGACCTGACGTATCTGGCAAGTGAGGTCCACCGGATGTCCAAGGAACAAGAAGACACAGAGGAAGCTCAGCATGATGGAGACCAGAAGAAGGAAGCTCAGGTCTCTGTTATTGGCCTTCACGATGGCCGTGTCTTGGTACAGAATAAAAGTAATAAGAATCATGAATGTAAGGAAAGAAAATATAGTGGAAACCACAGAAATAACCGGAACGATTGTGTCATCTGTGTAGGAGAGAAACTCCTGCAGCTTTGGGACACAACGATCCTTCTTCTCATTGGGCCAGTCAAGGTCAGAACATTTCATGCAGGTTTCACTGTCTGGAAATTAGAAGAATAACAAAATACTAATGAATATTCAGTACCTGTAATGTCGTCTATATATCTTTCCTCTATAATGATTAGTGGAGCACCGATGTCTTATGTCTTCTTACCGGTCATGTTGGAGATTTCCCCCGGTGAGCACTGGACACAGTCATAGCAGCAGGAGTAGATGCTGGACAATGAGATTTTCTGGGTTCCTGGTGAACAATTATCTGAACACTGAGACTTGGGTACCTAAAGACAGTAAGAACAATGGGACATGGACAGGGTACGATACTATATTGGGTGTAATACAACTGTAAAGAAGCAAAAATGGAGCAGTCACCCGGTCTGTAGCTTCAAAGGTTCTTCTTTACTGAATGAATGTTGTAAACATGCAGGAGGGGCCTAGCAAAGTGCTCTGCGCGATACTGATCGTCGCCCATCCACTCCCCCCTCACCGCTCCTGTTCGCTCCCCTGCATGTTTACCGCATTCATTGAATAAAGAAGAATCTTTGAAGCTACAGACCGAGTGAGTGCTCCATTCTTGCTTCTTTAAAGTTGAATTCACGCCTGTTGTTTTCCATGTAAGCACCGGAATGGTCGTTATGGTGTTTATAGCCTACGGAGATGCACAGATTGTCCGAGCTATATTGAGTCAGCAGTGCCAAGGTGGATTCTTGTATATGGAAGATCAAGATCAAATGGTTTACAACAATTCATCCAGAAGGTCTAAATATGTAAGAATATATGAATGATACCAGGGATACATGATATGGCGGGGGTCATTATTTTATTATA
The DNA here is from genome assembly GCF_029499605.1 of Hyla sarda. Classification (NCBI taxonomy): domain Eukaryota; kingdom Metazoa; phylum Chordata; class Amphibia; order Anura; family Hylidae; genus Hyla; species Hyla sarda. The sequence goes on from NC_079191.1 coordinate 5,419,961, forward strand.
ACTAATTATCCTGAATCACAGTAAGTGATAAGTTTCTAATCCATTTATTTTGTTAAATTGCTATTTACTGATCAGCCATAACAATTAAACCAACATTGTGTACACCCTCGTGACACCAAGAAAGTTGTGTTCCATGAAAGCCTGATCTGCATGAGATCTGTGAAGGTGTCCTATGGTATCTGCTCTAAGACGTCGGCAGCAGATCCTGTAAGATGTGAGGTGCGGCCTCCACAGATGGGACTTGTTTCTCCAGCAGATCCCACAGATGAGTCTGGGGGCCAAGTTATCACCTTAATGGGGTACTCCGCCCCTAGACATCTTATCCCCTATCCAAAGGATAGGGGATAAGATGTATGATCATGGGGACCCAATCTCTTTGTTATGTTCCTTATTCCTGTACAATGTCTGCAGTGTAGCCGGGGGCATTATCCTGCTGATAGATACGGCTGCTAATAGGGGATCATGTACAATGATTAGGTAGGTGTCATGTGTCATGATAACATTTACAAGATGCCAGGACCTGTTCTGAGATATTTACAACTGAAAGGAAAAATGGAACGGTGTCCCGCCTCAGTCAGTGATTGGTGTGCAGTACTGTCAGTTTTCCAGCTGTAGCTCGGGGGAAAGCAAAGTAAGCGGCCATGGACAAAGTGCCCCAATACTGGAGCTACCAGGGAGCAGAGGAAGGGAAGGTAAAGTGTTTGTTATTTTATTAGGCGGGCTGGGGACAATAAAAAAATATTTAATTCCACTTGGTTACCCCTATGTGTTAAAGCGGTACTCCACTGCCTCAGTGTTTGGAACATCTTGTTCCAAACATTGGGTGCGGGTTGATAGGGTCGTTATGTCATGGCCACACCCCTCGTGATGTCACACCATGCCTCCTCAATGCAAGTCTATGGGGGGGGGGGGCGTGGTAAAATGATATGAACGCTGGGACAGTGGAATGCCCCTTTAACCTCTTTATTCTAGTTTTTATTTACACTTTATTGGTCCCCTTAGGGAACTTTTATGAGGAATCATTTGATTCTATTAAGCTGCATTGATCTTTGCGTTCTGCTCTCCTGGAGATGTGGATGCACCCGGTGAATCCAGAATCTCCCTTCTCATTCACATCACTAATAATAGTAAATATTTGTCATGTTGGGCAGGGATAGAGTGAAACCCTAAACTTGCCCACACCCTCTGTCCCTGCCTACTTGGTACCCGTCCTAAACAAGGGGTCCACAACCACGAAGACGGTCCCTTACTATGATACGTACAGGGACAGTAAAAGTCAAAACAATAAAATACAATACGGTAGGTGTCGGGAAATAGCTGGAGGCACACAAAACTAACAGAAATCAAACTAAAAACACACACTGAAATGTAGTCAAATAAGCCGAGTCAAAGCCAGGATGTTATGGAATACAATTATGGAGAGCAATAGAGGAAACAAGCCTAAAGATCAGAGAAGATTAAGATTAGACAATAATAATAGAGAGAGTGCTAGCTACAGTATAAGAACTATCACAGGTGAGGCATGAATGAAAGAGGCTTCCTTATATATCACTGTGATGCTAGCAGGAGTATCCTAATAGGCTCAGCAACCTGAACCACACCCAGCAGCACATAAGCGTAGTCCCAGCAACAAGGATAAACAACAGGGCTAGAGAACATTAACCCTATGGGTTCTGACAGAACCAGTCATCTCAGTATTCAAAACTGGTTTATTACTTTTTCTGTTGTAGTAATAAATCTTTTATATTCCCTTGAACACAAACGTCTCATACTGAACATTGTGTTCTCTTCGTTGTTGTACAGTTAGACAGTATCGCTATGGCCTCTTATTTATACCCCATTATTATTTATTCTTGACAAATCCTTCATAATTCTAGATCTCACAGTTCATCCTGTATACAGACATGATTATGTTCCTCCACCAACTGGACTCTTCCTCTGGTTATTTCATACCTACTACCACGTTCATACTGGAGATCAGTCCGGACCATCCCTGATAAGTATTATTGCAGACAATGTTCATGCAGTTCATTCCGCATGAGTGAGAACATAGTGATGCGTAAAGGAATCTATGATAGTGAGTACAGCAGAGATGATAAACCTGGACCATACCTCTGGAATTTCTGTGTATAAATTGTGTTTGTTTTTATACACTGTTTTTGCATCTTTTTTGCACATTATGTGGCTTCATCCTGAGAGACTACATATACTAGAGTACAATATGATAAATGCGTGCTAAACCATAGAAGACCGGTGGCAACCTATATATTTTGTAGTGCAAGTCGATGTTAGACTGGAATTTAACAATATTTTTATTTCATCATATGGAAGGTCCCTATTCAAATCAGTGTATATAAGGTAGGTGTCATGGTCACCCGTCACGTAGGGCAGGAAAGAGTGAACCCTAAGCTTATCCTAAAACCCTCTTTCCCTGCCTACTTGCACAACTGCCCAAAATGGCAGCTCACAACTTGGAGCCAGTCCTGCCACTATTGAAGGTAGGTAGGTAGTTAGATAGACAAGTAGGTAGCCAAGAAGTTAGGTAGCTAAGGAGATTTATAGCTAGGTAAGTAGGTAGACAGCTAAGAAAGTAGGTAGGTAGTTGGGTTGCCAGGTAGGTAGGCAGGTAGGTTACTAGGTACATAGGTAGCTAGATAGCCAAGTATTATTATTATTTCCTCCTCCTATCCTCCCACCCAGGGTACAAAAAATAAAATAAAAAACATACTCAACTCGTTCCACACAGCGATCTCCAGAAGAGCCAGGCTGCGTCTTGGGTCAGGGTAGAGTTCGTGGCCTGCTTTTTACTGTGTGCACAGTTCAAGGAAGCGATGGCTGTGAGTGGTATGTTATGGATGTCAACTGGGACAATTGACCCAGTGAGGCCTATACTGCGGGAGCAACCACAGACCCCTGGAATGATTTTCTCCCTGGTTCCTGCACTCATGTAAATGTGGCGGCCACTGGGTGTTAGTAGGACGTATCTTGATTAAGTCGTGACGCCAGGGCACCGTTTATCTGAACCACGGTCCGAAGGGGGTAAGCAGTGTTCCCGGGCCAGACAGGATGAGTCAATAAACACACCAACGGCAGGTTACGGTTAACTGCTTTTACTGAGCTTGTGAAGTTGGTAGAACACAAACAGCTGGACTCAGTGTGAGAGGGCTGCATACCCCTTGCGAGCCTTGTTGCAGTTATGAGACTTGTGGTACTTTTCACTAGACGGAATTGTAGAATTTGAGGTTCTGGTAGCTAGGGTCCTTCCAAGGCACTGTAACTGGTTCTGAGGGTTCATATAGTTCTCCTGTGAGTGACTCTTGTATGATGACTGGGAGTTAAGAGAAGTATGCCTCAACTCAGCAGCACACTCTGGGGGAACTGTGTACTGACTAACTCCTCCCTTGTATCTCACTTATACAGAGGGAGACTTTTGGGGTCTCATCGGCTCATACGGTCACATGGGGCTTGCTGCTCACAATTTTAAAGGCACAATAATGCATTAAAGTACATACACAGAACAATAACAAAATCAATGCAAGGAAAATATATTACTCTTATTTTACACCATTTACATAAGTAAAGGGGTACTCCGCTGCTCAGCGTTTGGAACAAACTGTTCCGAACGCTGGAGCCGGCACTGGGAGCTTGTGACGTCATAGCCCGTCCCTTCATGACATCACGCCCACACCTCAATGCAAGGCTATGGGAGGGGGCGAGATGGCCGTCACGCCCCCTCCCATAGACTTGCATTGGGGGGCGGGGCATGACGCCATGAGGGAGCAAGGCTATAACGTCACGAGCTCCCGGCTCCAGCGTTCGGAATAGTTTGTTCCAAACACTGAGCAGCGGAGTACCCCTTTAATATTATCAGCGAATGTCAGCGAGCCCAACACTCTGTGCTGCCAGGCTGCCCGAGTCAGTCCTCAACCATGGACAGCCACTTGTGCCGGGACACCATATAAATATGATGCCTAAGTGTATTTTACACCTCACCTGCTGGTTGCTGGTCTTCCATGACACACCCTTCACACTCATATACAATGTTTGATGCTCCGTTTTGGTTCGGCCGATACGTTTATATAAAACATTCAAATTACTGAAACCAACGAAGTTCATGACTGAATATTGATCAATGAAATCTCCATTTCGGTAAAAATAAGGATTCCCCTCCATGTCGCTTAGATTTGCCAGATAGTGATGGAGCTGGAAGACACAATGTCCAGTATATTGTATGATATCTATGAGCCCCTCACACACATCCACAAACCATCGGGGGGAAGCTGATACCTGGCACCTTGTGCAGAATATATATCCAAATTCCCTAAGGGTTTCCCAGGGTTTTCAATAATATCCAATTCCCTTCCGAGCCGAAGCCCAGATGGGACTAATTCCCAATACTCGGGATCCCCTTTAAAATATAACTTTTATTTTATATAATTAAAATTCCTTATATACCTTTGGTGCTCATATATACAATGATATTTTGATTAAAACTCCATAGGGAACCAGAACCAAGGCTAGGTGGTTATTATATCCACTCTTGACTGCAGGGATTATTGCAATTCTGATTGGCGCTTTTACGTGGTCGATCACGTTTTTGCCTGCGGTCGGGAAACCGCATACAGCCGAAAACGAAGCCAACCGGAGGCTGCGGTTCACTCCGGTCTGCTCATAGACTTGCATTAAATACGGTTCCCGAATACGGCTGAGTGCGGGCGCCGCGATTAAGCCCCGCCCCCCTCCTCCAAACCGTATACGGGAGCCGTATTTAAGAAAACGTGGTGTGAACCCAGCCTTAGATTGCAATATGTTCTCCCTATTGTGGTCTGTCCCTATGCTGTTAAAATTCAACACATATGCACCCCCCCGACGTTTCGCAGGATACAACCAGCTTTGTCAATAGTCGGGGTAACCCTTGTGCAGAAGACGCCATGTCTATTCTGCCCACAATAAGGACATTTCATTATGATGCTCTTCTGTGCCCCATCATGTCAGCCCATGTACTGTATACTGGATGTTCATACTTTTATATAGGGAATGTTCTGTACTAGAGATGAGCGAACCTCCCAAATTCCATTCAGATTAGGCCCTACACTCACCGGGGATCGTTCCGTTCTTCCTTTTGGCCATACAGTAAGCGGCAATGCATGGAGCCTCATGACTTACTGTATGGAAGGCGATATCCCTGCTCCAATGCTACATCGTTTTCCCTCTACTACGGATTAGCATGGCGCACATTGTAGGCCTTACTGAGTGAAGGAGTGTGAGTGGTGATACACATGTCTCTTTGCGGTGAACACAATAACAAATATGTTCTTACCAGCCCCGATCCCTCATACTACTGTTCCAGTAGAGCACAGTTCCGCTAGAAGCGATCACTGGCTGCAGTGGTTCCCCACCTCAGCAGAGTGTGCACTTCCCTGTGTCAAGACCAAGACCAGAAAGTGCTGGACAGCAGTAATGGGGTCTGTCTGAATGGTGGAGGGGCAGGTGTGTCCATACTGTGAGGACATGGACATAGCTTTAATAACGTTGTGTAGGCTCCATAGCTATTGAATAATTGGAAGAGATTTATTGAAACTTGTGTATAGGAAGAGTGGTGCAGTTGCCCATAGCAACCAATAATCTTGCTTCTTTCATTTTTAAATAGGACACTGAAGAATGAAAGAAGCAATCTGATTGGGTGCTATGGGCAACTGCACCACTCTTCCTCTACACAGGTTTTAATATATCTCCACCATTGTGTCTCTCCGGAGCAGCGGACTACAGTGGTCCCTCAACATACGATGGTAATTCGTTCCAAACGACCCATCGTTTGTCGAATCCATCGTATGTTGAGGGATCCGTGCAATGTAAAGTATAGGAAGCTGTACTCACCTGTCCCCGTCGCTCCGCACCAGGTCCTCACCGCTCCCGATGCTGTCCCAGGGGCTCCCGATGCTGTCCCGCTGCTCCGGTGTCTTCTTTGCGATCCTCCGGCTTCTTCCGCATCTTCTGCAGGGTCCGGGACTCGCATGCTGGTGATGTTATTACGCTGCTGCGCCTGTGCGGCGTGCGTAGTGACGTAATAACGACGCCGGAAAGCGAGGCCCGGACCCTGGAGAAGATGCGCAAGACACCGGAGGATCGCGAAGTGGACCCGGAGCAGCGGGAATAGGTAAGTGAACCTGGCAGGGATTCTTAAACTGCTATCCGACAGCAGCTTAAGCATTTTGCGCTGTCGGATAGCAGTTAATGCGATGGCCCCGACATATAAAAGCATCGTATGTCGATGCTGACATTGACATGCGATGGCCTCCGAGAGGCCATCGTATGTCGATTTTATCATATGTCGGGGCCATCGTAGATCAGGGGGGTTACTGTATATGGAAAGGGGAGATTCTTAGAAGCAGCCGTATATGTGGAGGGGCCTTGGGAATCCATCTCTGTCTCAGAGAGGGGGCCCCTGACCATCAGCAGTATAAGTGAGTCTCTATGTGACACCAAACGGTCAGACCGGATAGTAGGCTGGGTACAAACCAAGGTCTGGAGAGGCAAAGTTTGTTCTTAGTCAAGGAGAGGAAAACAGGACAGGAAGGCCACACAGATTGGTAGGTCCGACACCGTCCAAGGTTAGAAATAGAAGATACTATGTATTACAAGACAGCAGGCTGGGAAGAAATTAAAGGGGTACTCCACTGGCCAGCGTTCGGAAGTAAAGGTTCCGAACGCTGTTTTCGTGCTGCGGAGGTTGGCCACGCCCATTGTGACATCATGGCCACGCCCCTCAATGTAAGTCTATGGGAGGGGGCGTGACTGCCGCCACGCCCCCTTGCATTGAGGGGGCGTGACCATGAAGTCACAAGGGCCGTGGTCGACCTCCGCAGCGTGAAAACAGCGTCCAGAACATTCACTTCCGAACGCTGGCTGGCTGGTGGAGTACCCCTTTAAGAAATCAACCAGGACCATACACTATAATGCAATCGCATGACCGACTTTGTGGTCAAAGGCATAACTTGTTCCATAGACTTCTAACTCTTGTAAAGATGGGATAGTACACGAATGGGAAGACAATCTGTCCTAATGAGGGAATTCATTTCAGTTTTCCCATAACAATGAAAGCAAACAGTACCGGCATCTACTCATAGCAGTGATAGTCAACATGTAGTCATAACAGTCCCATCCATTGTATCCCCTCAACCATCCCTTCCATAATGCCAGCAAATCAGTAGTTCAACTTAATTACCCAATGTCTTTGTCTGTAGAGAAGAGCGATCCTATCAGTAGCCCGTCTGTCCATAGACATGTACAGATCATGTAGAGCCTGAGCCAATAAATATACGGCTTTATACACTCGGTCAGAGAGTCCTTTTAATTGAAAATTATAAAAATCTGTGACCCGTTCTGTTCCAGTGCAGTTGTGAAGAGATTTATTGTATGCAAGTTGATGGAAATTATTCATGTGCGGATCTCTTGATAAACAGTTTAGTTTTATCAACCATATGTGAACCAATAACTTATCTTCTGGATGATTTATGGCCTGGAAACTTTTGTAAAAACTTCTCATATCCGGAACAGGCAACGGAGAAGGTTCCAGACTCAAACTACCAACAAATGTCTCAGTGTGTTCCTCCAGAAGACTCGGGGTTAATGCAAATACAGGACCAAAAACCAGAGTCTTATCATGGAGAACGTCTTGTAATGCTTTTAACCGATCTCTAAGAAATGCGGAATATGTCCCACAGAGTATTATAACCTGGGCTGAGGACTTCCTGATCATCTCCATGTTTCTTCTCTCAATGTCATCTAGAACATATAATCTGGCATATTTCACTTTGATGGTGTAGGCCACACAGATTCCATTCATGGTCAGATATTGGGTCACGATCTGAACCTCCTCATCACCACTCTGATCATCGGAAGATATAATCCCAACCCACGTCCATCCAAAGGACTTAATCATCTTTGATAACACCAAAAAGCTAATTTTGGCACTTTGAATTATTCGGTAAAAGGTTCGGTAGAGATTTCTGTCATTGAGGACGTAACTTGTGGCCCCATAGCTGATCTGAAAAATATATGTTGTGAGGAATAAGATAATACAAAAGCTGGAGAGATTTCCCCCTAACAACCAATAACAGCTCAGGATTTATTTTACCACAAGTCTGTTAGGATAAGAAGAATAAACTCCCTTTTTATTCTATGGATCTGCCTGCCTAAGATTCAGTACTCTACTAGGAGGGGAAGCGCCCGGAACCCAGTCCTCCTTTTATGTGTCCCAGGCCTTTGGTTCACATTATTCCAGACTTTGTTAGGATAAGAAAGCAGAGATGTGGTTGTCTTGGACAGATTGATAAATCTAAGCCAATTTATGATTGTCCATTACTGTCCAATGTGAAGTCTAGCCCTCCATATCATAGTTTTATAGTTACTACAGTTGAAAAAAAAATGGTCCATCTAGTCCAATCAAGGAGGTGAAGGGTGAGGAGTATGGGAGGATGAAGAGGAGGGGTATGGGGAATGATGGGAAGAAAGGTGGGTGGATGTAAGGGGAGGGGTATGGGGAATTATGGGAAGAGAGGTGTGTGGATGAAGGGGAGGGGTATGGGAGGATGAAGGGGAGGGGTATGGGAGGAGAAGGGGAGGGGTATGGGAGGATGAAGGGGAAAGGTATACCTCATCGTGTGAAAAAATGTACATGCCAGCAATGTGGTGAAGAAGGTCCACTTCCTTCTCCTCTTCCTTCTCCCCCTCCTTCTCCTCCTCCTTCTCCTTCTCCTCCTCCTTCTCCTCCTCAACCACCTTCTCCTCCTCCTTCTCCTCATCCTCTTTCTCCTCCTTCTCCTCCTCCTTCTCCTCCTCCTTCTCCTCCTCCTCACCACCTTCTTCTCCTCCTCCTCCTCTTACTTCTCCTTCTCCTCATTGTCATGTTATCAGCCAGACAACATCCATAAGTGGTACGTGGTCATTTTTGTCATCATCAGTATTAGTACCGATACTGCTCACAGGAAAGACCATGGCACTGAAATGTTTATGAAGAGTCCACAAATAGTATTTCTTTAGCAGCAAGTAGTGTGACAACAACATGGAGGTTATGAGGATAGTAAGACATAGAGGAAAATACCACATAGATTAAATTCATACAGCGATGTATGGTCAGGGTAGGTCTGTGGGGTGGTGGGAAGAATGTATTGTGGCTGGCCGCCATTTGCGTTTGTGTTGTATATGAACTTCATCACCTCAGGGTTGGTAATTTCTACTATTAAAGACATTTGTGGATTCTTCCTTTATATTTGAGTAGTATGGTTTTTCCTTAAAGAGTACCTGTCACTAAATAAAAAGTTTTCTAAACTAACTCAAGCTATGTTCCCTTACTACTGGGCGTTTCCCAGCAGGCATGACATAATTGAAGCCTGCTGGGAGAGCACTTCTGCCCTCACATTGTTGCAGCACTGTGATGAATACAAGACCTCAGGCTCTGTACAGCGTTCAATGAGGCTCTGTGCAGCGTTCAGTGAGGCTCTGTGCAGCTTTCAGTCTGTGCAGCTTTCAGTGAGGCTCTGTGCAGCTTTCATGGAGGCTCTGTGCAGCTTTCATGGAGGCTCTGTGCAGCTTTCAGGGAGGCTCTGTGCAGCTTTCAGTGAGGCTCTTTGCACCCTTCAGTGAGGCTCTGTGCAGCTTTCAGCGAGGCTCTGTTCAGCTTTCAGGGAGGCTCTGTGCAGCTTTCAGTGAGGCTCTGTGCAGCTTTCAGTGAGTCTCTGTGCAGCTTTCAGTGTGGCTCTGTGCAGCTTTCAGGGAGGCTCTGTGCAGCTTACAGGGAGGCTCTGTGCAGCTTTCAGTGAGGCTCAGTGCAGCTTTTAGTCTGTGCAGCTTTCAGTGAGGCTCAGTGCAGCTTTTAGTCTGTGCAGCTTTCAGGGAGGCTCTGTGCAGCTGTCAATCAAGCTCCGTGCAGAGAAACACTTCCTGAGTATGGTCTCCTGCCAGACTGGGAAGAGACCAAACTCACTGTATTAATTGTGGCAGGGAACAGAACAGAGCCACCTTGTGGCCATTTTTTCTATTACATTTTAAACATGTTTACGTTGATAACTTTAGAAGCTATTGAATGGGACCATGTCTGATAATTACCCAAGGAACAATATATTAAAAGTTTTATTTGGTGACAGGTACTCTTTACCCTACCTAACCTACTGCTCCTCCCCCTCCTCTAATCCATAGTCAGTCATCTATAGCAGAACATGTAGATCATCCTCTTGTGATACAACTGGCCACGTTTCTGGGGGTGGACTCACTGTCCCAGCCCTTCCATTGCTTTAGACATCTGATGGCCCATCCTCAGCCTCCATGGAGGACACCCAGCTGCATTATTTCTTAAAGAAAGCTATCCATCATCTGTGATGACTGCCATTGTGATCTGTGAATGTCTGACTGTTGCTAGCTTAAACTAGATGAGTATGGTGCATGACCTCCCGACCCTTCCCCACTTTACACGCATGCGTTGTTTTACTTTTAAACACTTGCTTTAATCTTTTATGTGAATCTGACCTGATCCTGGTGGGATTGTTTCTACAATTGATGTAAAGGACACCGATTGGATGCGTTATCACCAATCTTAATCTTCTGTTTATTAAACTTAAGAGTTTGGACAGTGCGAATCTGATTGTCAAATGAGGTTGAGCACATGAAGACGCCCCCTACCTGTGTGTATTGGTATATGGCCAGTATCTGAGCCATGGCCATTGTAGTTGCTGAACCCTCATCTCCAATAAAACCGGCTACCTTCCTCTGTCCTGTGCAGGAATAATTGGGGACGGTTCTTCTGGGTCCTGATAAAATCTGTAGGACACTTTTCACAGCTTTCTTATTATCGGAACAGGAGTCGTATACCTGATATCCCAGAGAGACATTGGGTAAAATTGTCTGATCTTGGTTAATCTCCTCAATGGCAAAACGGAAAGTCAGCAGATACTTGTAATACAGAGGAACCGGTCTGTGAGGAGGAGATACAATGATGAGAGTTATGACTGGTGACAGTGCAGGTGACAATGTGGGCAGTAATCATTATCCCCTACCGCCAGCAGTCACCCATAGTCAGTACATTCTGTGACTTTTCAGGAGAATCAATACCTTTCATTATGTACCCTAGCCATGGACATTTAATACTGTATTTCCTAAAATACAAGACTATTGGGATGAAAGTGGCCACTTATATCAGTTATATCAAGTATCTACCTTGACCCTGATCATGAAAGGTTCCATAAATGCAGGTCTTTATATGAAAGTATGTCAGAAAATTTGCATATGTGTAAATTCTTTCTAAAAATGCATAAAGAGTAAAGGGCACCTTTAAAATGTAGCTTCCAGACTCAATGTGGCCCACCAGGTTAAATTGTGGCAAAATTCCAATAGGTTGCTGTGGTGCCCTAGCCATTTGGGCTGCATAGAGCCTATAAAACATGGAACCCATACAACTGCATCTGGGGATGTCCCTAAAAGTACTAGACCTCTAGTTACTGCACCACCGAGGAAAAAGCAATAGGAAGAAGCATAGGAGTCTGTGAGGAATTGGGGACATGGAGATCAGACTGTGGGAGAGGGGAGCTGAGAGAAGCAGTCTGTGGGAGAGGTGGCCCATAAACAGCAGTCTCTGTTTTGGGGCTCTGAGAAGAAGTAATATGAGAGAGAGGGAACTATGAGCTGCAGTTCGTGTGAAAGTAGGGATCGTGATCAGTGGTCCATGTAAAATGAGGACCATGAGCAGCAGATGAGCCCATTTTTTGTAGTTACACTCCTGCTTTGATCTATGTCCTCAGTTTATGTAATTGGGTAGCATTGTGTGTACAATAATGGGCACACAGCAGGCACAGTATTGGTGGTAGCAGGACGATGGCAGTCTTAAAGGATGGGGACTAGTGTTGCTATAGACAGTGGGAACAGAGGGGCCAAATATGTTATGGCAGAAAACTCTGCAGTCAGGAGACATTGTGTTCCTTTTGGGCCTCATGCAGAGGGAAAGGAAAAAGAATGAGATGTCTCTGTAGTCACTGGGTGTTATAGTTATGTGTTCTGTGATTGCATCTGATCAGAAGTAAGATTAGTCTACCATGACCATAACACAGATGTAGACAGACAACGCTGATCAGAAGTAAGATTAGTCTACCATCACCATAACACAGCCCACAGGCTCGACATCACGGCTTGTTGGTCCTCAGAGCCATCACATCAGGTGAATAGAGAGACCACCATGAAGAACAAACGAACGATGATCCAGCACTTGCAAAAACGAACAGCTTTATTGAAGATCACAGGATACAGATAAGACCAACCTTATCATCAGACACGTTTCAAGCGATGATATGGTTGGTTTTATCTGTATCCTGTGATCTTCAATAAAGCTGTTTTGCAAGTGCTGGATCATCGTTTGTTTGTTCTTCATTGGAGTGTCCTGCCGGGCACAGATCCGAGCACTGCTACGAGGTGGTGAGCTGGAGGAATTTGTTCTTTGTTTGTGAGAGACCACCATGACCTGATCTCTACCCTGGGCAGGGCCCCTGTGTATATGAAGATGCTGTATGACACCTCCAGCATATGAGACTCTTTGCCGGTCTACTCTAATCCTACAGTGGGGCGTTTAGGGTTTAGGTTGCAATAGGATTTTTAGCCATGTGACAAGAACAGGTGAAGCACATGACAACCACATGCTGCATTTGTAGTTACCAAATAATAATGTGTGTCAGAATCCGGACTAGTATGCGGGGAGGACACGGGTAGTGGATACTCTGTGCCAGAGAGGTGATGGCGTGGGCTGTACGAGGAGAACGGAATCTAAGGGATTACTGGTTTTCGCCAGTGCCCGCCGCAAAGCGGGATGGACTTGCTGCGGCAGGTAACCCCCAGGTCGTTCCACCTGGTAGCGACTCAACCCCTCTGGCGGCTGAGACTGGCGCGGGACACAAGGACAAGGCAAAGGCAAGGTCAGATGTAGCAGAAGGTCAGGGCAGGTAGCAACGGTTCGTAGTCAGGGGAAACAGCAAGGGTCTGGATAAACAGGCAATGGGCTCACAAAAACGCTTTCACTGGCACAAGGCAACATGATCCGGCGAGGACAGGAAGGGGAAGTGGGTTTATATGTGTTTGGGAGTGATTGGGAACAGATTGGGCCAGGCACCAATTAATGGTGCACTGGCCCTTTAAATCTGAGAGACCCGGCGCACGCACGCCCTAGAGAGCGGGATCGAGCGCCCCGGGACTGAACAGAAGGAGGACGGGGCAGGTAAACAGAACAGGATGCGACCTGCGGGAAGGCACGTCGCGCCACGTGGATCGCATACCCGCTGGGGGAAACAGAGCAGCACTACCGGTCAGCGAGTCTGACCGGGGTGCTGCAGACAGGCGCCGAAAGCCGCAAGCGCTCCGGGGGAGGAGAGGGACCCGGAGCGCTCGGTGTGACAGTACCCCCCCCCTTGGGTCTCCCCCTCTTTTTGGAACCAAGGAATTTGTGGATGAGCTCCTTGTCCAAAATATTGGCCTCGGGCTCCCAGGACCTCTCTTCAGGACCATAATTCTCCCAGTCAATTAGAAAAAATCTTTTACCTAGGAGGATCTCCTTCACAGAGAATACATCGGAGGAGCCAGAGACAGGAGCAGGAACAGTGACCTTGGGAGAAAAACGGTTAAAAACAACAGGCTTGAGCAAAGAAACATGGAAAGAATTAGGGATACGGAGAGAGGGGGGAAGATGAAGTTGAATTGTTTTTTTACTTTGAATGGGCCTAAAAATCGAGGGCCCAACTTATAACTGGGTACCCGGAATCGTATGTACTTAGCAGAAAGCCATACCTTGTCACCGGGGGAAAAAACAGGAGGAACCCTTCTCTTCTTGTCGCCGTGTCTCTTCATACGGGAAGACGCCATTAGAAGAGACATACGAGATTCACGCCAGATAGAGGAAAAATTTTGACTCAGCTCATCCACGGCAGGAACTCCAGAAGAAGTGGGTATAGGGAGGGGGGGAAGAGGATGACGGCCGAACACCACAAAAAATGGAGACTTAGAAGAGGATTCAGAGTTTTTAAAATTGTAGGAAAATTCGTCCCAAGGCAGAAGGTCGACCCAGTCATCTTGACGGGATTAAACAAAATGTTGCAGGTAGACACCAAGTATCTGGTTCACTCTTTCCACTTGACCATTGGATTGTGGGTGGTAAGCAGAAGAGAAATTTAATTTGATTTTTAATTGACTGCAGAGTGCCCTCCAGAATTTTGAAACAAATTGAACGCCTCTGTCAGAGACGATGTGCGTGGGAAGCCCGTGTAGACGAAAAATTTGAAGAAATTTTTTTTTGCCAATTTTGGCGCGGAAGGAAGACCCGGCAGAGAGACAAAATGAGCCATTTTAGAAAAACGATCAACGACTACCCAAATGATTGTGTTGCCGTGAGAAGATGGAAGGTCAGTGATGAAATCCATAGCAATATGGGACCATGGCTGTTCGGGCACTTGCAGAGGAAAAAGAAGACCTGCAGGCTTCTGGCGAGGAGTCTTATCACGGGCACAAACTGTACAAGCCCGAATGAAATCAGTCACATCCTTCTCCAGGGAAGACCATCAATATAGTCGGGAAATTAACTGAATGGATTTTTTGATTCTGGCGTGGCCGGCAAAAAGAGAGAAGTGACCCCATTTGAGGATCTTGAGGCGAAGACATGGAGGGACAAAAGTCTTCCCAGGAGGAATTTGCACCAGAGAGGCTGGGGCAGAGGAGATCAGGCACTCAGGTGGTATAATGTGCTGTAGAGGAGCTTCAGACTCGGAGGCATCGGTGGAACGTGATAGAGCATCAGCGCTGACATTCTTGTCAGCAGGACGGAAGTGTATTTCAAAATTGAAGTGGGCAAAAAACAACGACCATCTAGCCTGGCGAGGATTTAACCGCTGGGCGGACTGGAGGTAAGATAAATGTTTATGATCCGTGTAGATGGTGATGGGGCGAATGGATCCTTCCAAGAGACGTCTCCAGCCTGTGCGCGGCTCTCAGTTACCAGCAGGGCCTGCTAGTAGCAACTGGCCAGTGACGTCGGCTCACGTGTCCCTCCTCTTCCTGCCCAGTTCCTGCAATAGAGGAGCGGAGCAACAGGCTACACTGCACACAGTATAAATGACGACATCTCCATCTGCATAACCATTGGACCTGACGAAGAAGGGATCACGCCCTTCGAAACGCGTTGTCCCACCCCCCATGTTACGGCCTTTTTTCACTATCCCCATTTTATTCTTTTATGTTAAATAAAATCCTTTTGCCTATATATCATTTCCCATTTTGGACTAGAGGTACAGTTGGGCAATACAAAAAATTCTATATTTTCATGATGGAGAACTCCAACGCTTATGAGCAGAGGTTCTGTGCGGTAACGCACGGTGCAGACCAGTTTTTCTCCATTCACTGATGAAATGAAGAGAGGTTTGACGAGACGGGTAACAGGAATATTGAATCTGTTGATGAGAGAGGCTTCAATGAAATTTCCTGCTGAACCTGAATCCAGAAAGGCCACAGCGGAGAAGGAAGTATTAGTGGGTACAGCAATCCGCACAGGTATAGTCAGTCATGGAGAGGAAGAATTCACACCTAGCAACGCCTCTCCCACGTTAACTAGGTGCGTGGGTTTCCCTGACGCGGAGGACAAATAGGACAGTCCTTCAGGAAATGTTCAGTACTAGCACAGTACAGGCACAAGTTTTCGTTCCTGCGGCGAGTCCTCTCTTGTTGGGTCAGGCGAGACCGATCCACTTGCATAGCCTCCTCTGCGGAAGGCACAGCAACAGTTTGCAAAGGACACTGGAAGAGAGGTGCCAAGAGAGGAAACCGCCTGGTGCGAACAAGATCCTTTTCCTGGCGAAGCTCCTGGCATTTTTCAGTGAAACGCATGTCAATGCGGGTGGCCAAATGGATGAGTTCAGACAGGGTAGCAGGAATCTCGGAGAAGAAGGACTGAATAGTAGCAGTGGCAGGATCGTTGCGGTCCCAAAGCGGTGTGGCCCAGGACAAGGCCTTTCCAGACAGCAGGCTGACCACGAACGCCACCTTAGACCGTTCTGTGGGAAACTGGTCCAACATCATCTCCAGGTGTAGGGAACACTGGGACAGGAACCCACGGCACAGCTTAGAATCCCCATGAAACTTATCAGGTAGGGACAGGCGGAGTCTAGAAGCGGCCACTCGCTGCAGAGGAGAAGCTGTAGCTGCTGTAGCATGGCAGTCAACTGAGTCCGCTGTTGTCCTTGTTGGACGATCTGCTGAGATTGCTGGGCGACCACGGTGGTTAGGTCAGCGATACTGTGCAGCGGCACCTCAGTGGCATCCATGGCCGGATCTACTGTCAGGATCTGGACTGGTATGCGGGGAGGACACGGGTAGTGGATCCTCTGTGCCAGAGAGGCGATGGCGCGGGCCGTACCAAGGGAACGGAATCTAAGGGATTACTGGTTTTTCACCAGAGCCCACCGCAAAGCGGGATGGACTTGCTGTGGCAAGTAACCCCCAGGTCGTTCCATCCGGTAGCGACTCAACCCCTCTGGTGGCTGAGACTGGCGCGGGACAAAAGGACAAGGCAAGGTCAGACATAGCAGAAGGTCAGGGCAGGTAGCAACGGTTCGTAGTCAGGGGCAACAGCAAGGGTAGGGATACACAGGCAATGGGCTCACAAAAACGCTTTCACTGGCACAAGGCAACATGATCCGGCGAGGACAGGAAGGGGAAGTGGGTTTATTTGTGTTTGGGAGTGATTGGGAACAGATTGGGCCAGGCACCAATTAATGGTGCACTGGCCCTTTAAATCTGAGAGACCCGGAGCGCGCGCCCTAGAGAGCGGGATCGCGCGCACCAGGACTGAGCAGAAGGAGGACGGGGCAGGTAAACAGAACGGGATGCGACCCGCGGGCAGGCACATCCCGCCGCGCATATCGCATCCCCGCCGGGAGAAACAGAGCAGTGCTCCCGGTCAGTGAGTCTGATCGGGGCGCTGCAGACAGGCGCCGAACGCGTGACAATGTGTATAGGCCATACTTGTATGGTTCCCAGCTGCACTGACCACAACTTACAGTCATAGCCGTATATGTTGGCACCCCTGAAATTTTTCAAGAACATGAAGTATTCCTCACAGGAAAGGATTGCAGTAACACAGGTTTTGCTATACACATGTTTATTCCGTTTGTGTGTGTATATATATATATAGATCTCCTCTCCTCTGTATATATATATATATATATATATATAGATCTCCTCTCCTCTGTATATATATATATATATATATATAGATCTCCTCTCCTCTGTATATATATATATATATATATATATAGATCTCCTCTGTATATATATATATATATCTCCTCTCCTCTGTATATATATATATATATATATATATATAGATCTCCTCTGTATATATATATATATATATATTGCAGTAACACAGGTTTTGCTATGCACAGGTTTATTCCCTTTGTGTGTATTGGAACTAAACCAAAAAATGAGGAAAAAAAGCAAATTGGACATAATGTCACCAAACTCCAAAAATGGTCTGGACAAAATTAATGGCACCCTTAACTTAATATTTGGTTGCACACACTTAGGAAAAAATAAGTGAAATCAGTGTCTTCCTATAACCATCAATAAGCTCCTTACACCTCTCAGCCGGAATGTTGGACCACTCTTCCTATAAGCATCAATAAGCTTCTTACACCTCTCAGCCGGAATGTTGGACCACTCTTCCTATAACCATCAATAAGCTTTTGGGTTACTCAAGTTCATATTGTCAAAATGTAGTCTTGCTTTTTTATGTCTCTGTGTCAGCAGGGGGGTCCTCCTGGGTCTCCTCCATAGTGGGGTCCTCCTGGGTCTCCTCCATAGTGGGGTCCTCCTGGGTCTCCTCCATAGCGTTTAATTTCCTTTAAATGTCGACGGATAGTTCGTGCTGACATTGATGGTCCCTGAGCCTGCAGGACAGCTTGAATATCTTTGGAACTTGTTTGGAGCTGCTTATTCACCATTCCAACCTGCATTTAAACCTTTCATCAGTTTTTCACTTCCGTCCACGCCCAGGGAGATTAGCTACAGTGCCCTTCTTGATAATGCGCGCTGTGGACAAAGGCAAATCTAGATCTCTGGAGATGGACTTGTAACTTTGAGGTTGTTGATATTTTTCCACAATTTTGGTTCTCAAGTCCTCAGACAGTTCTCTTCTCCTCTTTCTGTTGTCCATGCTTAGTGTGGCACACACAGACACACAAAGCAAAGACTAAGTGAACTTCTCTCTTTTTTATCTGCTTTCAGGTGTGATTTTTAAATTGCCCACACCTGTTACTTGCCCCAGGTGAGTTTAAAGGAGCCGAGGAACGTGCTCTCGAATCACCCAAGAAAAAGTGCAAACGTGTTACACTAAAAAAAGAAGTGCACAGAGGATGCGGTCTATCGCAAGCCCTTCTCCGTTAGGAGAGAGGCCCCCCAACAAACCTTACCCTTCGCCTCCGGACCAAAAGGTACCTATGAGGTTCCAGGTTCGATGTCCCTTTTCGCCAAGGATACTAAGGGACAACAAATGCTCCCAGCATCCCCCTTGGCGTTAGCCAAGGTATTTCCCCGAAGAGCCAATAACGGTAGGTACCCTGCCGAAGCAGGAGTACCTGGGGTGTTTGCAGGGAGGTGCGGAACCTAATGGCCACATACACCTCCCCTAGACAGCCAGGAGGACACCCAGAAGGGCTACCGCATCCTGACAAATCCTGTGGACACACAACACGCAAAAAGTCACACAGTGAGATAAAAATAAATAAATAAGTGAATGTGTGTAGATATACTGCCCGGACATCCGGCCGAATCTATAAAAATTTCTCTGAACCTAGCCAGAAGGCCGGGAATCAAGAGGGGAGTGCCACAAGGTGAACAGATTATGGTGCCCGTGCTTCCACTCAGTGAGCCAGTACACCCAGTGAGTTTCGGCACCTCGGGGTCACCACTCACCGAGGCACAAAAGTACCTAGGCTCTAGACCCTCTCAGCCTCATGGCGAGACCCGGATGGAGCAGGTCACATCGGGGCAGCCTTTGAGCCGATTCCTCAGAACAGCCCCGTAAAGCCCCGGTACACCCATCCCCACCAGCCCCATACCGGCAGGCATTCTCCACCAGCATGAAACTGATAAGAACAGATACTACACTTGATCTTAGCCAAAAGGCCGAGAAGCGATTGAGTTTAAAGGAGCATCACATGTGTTATGATTCGGCTAGCTGGATGTGGATCCTCTGTGTCAGCGAGGGATTGCCGCGCGCCCTAGAGAGCGGAGCCGCGGGCGCAAGAACGTGACAGCCGGGGACCAGGACGGGTAAGTGGCTTGGGATGCGATTCGCGAGCGGGCGCGTCCCGCTATGCGAATCGGATCCCCATCGTGAATGTCAGTGCAGCGCTCCCGGTCAGCGTGTCTGACCGGGGCGCTGCAGAGAGGAGAACGCCGTGAGCGCTCCGGGGAGGAGCAGGGACTCGGAGCGCTCGGCGTAACAACATGCTTGAAACAATCTTATTTTTCCACAATTTTGAAAGGGTGCCAATAATTTTGTCCAGACCATTTTTGGAGCTTGGTGACATTATGTCCAATTAGATTTTTTTCCTCCCTTTTCTAGTTTACTTCCAATACACACAAAGGGAATAAACATGTGTATAGCAAAACATGTGTTACTGCAATCCTTTTCTGTGAGAAATACTTCATTTTCTGAAAATTTTCAGGGGTGCCAACATTTATGGCCATGCCTGTATATGGGCCAAAAGTGTTGTTTAGATGAAACCTGTTGGGCAGGGGGCGTCTTCAGTGTCTAATGGACAGGATCCATAGTTAGAAAAGGTCCCATATGATACTGATACATTTCAAACTTAAAGGATCTGATTCTGACAAAGAACAATTTGGCTCAAAATGCATCAGTGTTATATGGGACCATTTATATTGTAAATATGGATCATGAGGTTTCAGAGAACATGGGTTTGTGTCGGGCGACTTTCCTTCTGGTATTCTGCTGCGGTCAGTATTCCGGCCTGAGGACTTCTTCATGTGTGGGGATGGATTGTGTTACTGAAAAGAGTGAGCGCATCTTTGTGGTTTTACTTCTTAGTTGACTATACAGTAACCCCCCGACATGCGATGGCCCCGACATATGATCAAATCGACATACGATGGCCTCTCATCGACATACGATGCTTTTATATGTCGGGGCCATTGCATTAACAGCTATCTGACAGCGCAAAATGCTTAAGCTACTGTCGGATAGCAGTTTAAGCATCCCGGACAGGTTCACGTACCTATCCCCGCTGCTCCGGTTCCACTTCGCGATCCTCCGGTGTCTTCTGTATCTTCTCCAGGGTCCGGGCCTCGCTTTCCGGCGTCGTTATTACATCGCTACGCACGCCGTGCCGACGCTGCAGCGTAATAACGTCACCAGAAAGCGTGGCCCGGACCCTGCAGAAGATGCGGAAGAATCCGGAGGATCCCAGAGCAGCGGGACAGCATCGGGAGCCCCTGGGACAGCATCGGGAGCACTGAGGACGCGGTCCGGAGTGGTGAGGACAGGTGAGTATAACTTCCTATACTTTACATTGCACGAATCCCTCAACATACGATGGATTCGACAAACGATGGGTCATTTGGAAGGAATTACCATTGTATGTTGAGGGACCACTGTATAATATTGAGATTATGTGATTGCGTATATAAGGGGGCAATTACTTTCTCATATAGGGCAGTAGATATAGAAACACTGTTTTCTTTCAGTAAGTATATTACAATTTAACCCCTTAAGGACTCCGTTTTTGCATTTTCGTTTTTTCCTCCTTACCTTTAAAAAATCATAACTCTTTCAATTTTGCACCTAGAAATCCATATGATGGCTTATTTTTTGCGCTACCAATTCTACTTTGTAATTACATCAGTCATTTTACCCAAAAATCTATGGTGAAACGGAAATAAAAATCATTGTGAGACAAAATTGGAAAAAAAAAACGCAATTTTGTAACTTTTGGGGGCTTCCGTTTCTACGTAGTACATTTTTCGGTAAAAATGACACCTTATCGTTATTCTGTAGGTCCATACAATTAAAATGATCCCCTTCTTATGTAGGTTTGATTTTGTCGGACTTCTGGAAAAAATCATAACTACATGCAGGAAAATGTATTCTTTTAAAATTGTCCTCTTCTGACCCCTAAAACTTTTTTATTTTTCTGCGTATGGGGCGGTATGTGGGTTCATTTTTTGCGCCGTGATCTGAAGTTTTTAGCGGTAACATTTTTGCATTTATAGAACTTATTGATCGCTTTTAATTCATTTTTTCTTGAAAAAAGTGACCAAAAATGCACTATTTTGGACTTTTGAATTTTTTTGCGCGCACGCCATTGACCGTGCGGTTTAATTAATGATATATTTTTATAATTCGGACATTCTCGGACGCGGCGATACCACATATGTTTATTTTTATTTAAATTTACACTGTTTTTTTTTAATGGGAAATGGGGGTTGATTCAAACTTTTAATAGGGAAGGGGTTAAATGATCTTTATTCACTTTTTTTTTTTTCACTTTTTTTTTTTTTGCAGTGTTATAGCTCCCATAGGGGGCTATAACACTGCACACACTGATCTCTTATACTGATCATTGTTATCCCATAGGGACCTATAACACTGCACACACTGATCTCTTACACTGATCATTGTTATCCCATAGGGACCTATAACACTGCACACACTGATCTCTTATACTGATCATTATTATCCCATAGGAGACTATAACACTGCACACACTGATCTCTTATACTGATCATTATTATCCCATAGGGACCTATAACACTGCACACACTGTTCTCTTATACTGATCATTGTTATCCCATAGGGACCTATAACACTGCACACACTGATCTCTTATACTGATCATTGTTATCCCATAGGGACCTATAACACTGCACACACTGATCTCTTACACTGATCATTGTTATCCCATAGGGACCTATAACACTGCACACACTGATCTCTTATACTGATCATTGTTATCCCATAGGGACCTATAACACTGCACACACTGATCTTTCACATTGATCACTGGTTTCTCATAGGAAACCAGTGATCGATGATTCTGCCGCTTGAATCTCAGGCACTGAGCAGTCATTCGGCGATCGGACAGCGAGGAGGCAGGTATGGACCCTCCCGCTGTCCTGTAAGCTGTTTGGGATGCCGCGATTTCACCGCGGCTATCCCGAACAGCTCCCTGAGATAACCGGCATGCTTTCACTTTAGACGCGGCGTTCAACTTTGAAAGCCGTGTCTAAAGGGTTAATAGCACGCGGCAGCCACGGGTCCCGGCCGTTGTTAGAGGCCGGGCCCGACCCGCTATGACGTTATAGATCGGGAGCGGACTCATGACGTACTGGTAGGTCATGAGTCCTTAAGGAGTTAAAGGGGCGCTCTGCCCCTAGACATCTTATCACCTATCCCAAGGATAGGGGATATGAAGTCTGATAGCGAGGTACTGCTGCTGAGGACCCCTGTGATCTTGGGCTGCAGCACCCCAGACATCTGGTACACGGAGCAAACTTTGCTTCATGCCAGATGACTGGCGGTGCGGTGCAGAGGCGCGTAACATCATGGCCATGCCCCGCTCGTGACATCACAGCCATGCATCCTCAATGCAAGTCTATGGGAGGGGGAGTGACAGCCGCCACGCCCCCTCCCATAGACTTGCATTTAGGGGGTGTGGCCGTGGCGTCACAAGCCTCCAGCACTGCACCCGACGCTTTAAACGAATGCCAGGTGCCGCAGGGAGATTGCTGGGGTCCCCAGTGGTGGGACTCCCGCAATCAGACATCTTATCCCCTATCCTTTGGATAGGGGATCAGATGTCTAGGGGCGGAGTACCCCTTTAAGGCTCGTATTTAACTGAGTTAATACTTTGTAGCAGGAAAATCTACAATCCTCAACAACAACATCCAGAGCTGGGATCTTTAGGTAATTACAGAATCTTCTTTATTCAGAAAGTATTACAATGACAGAATTCAGACTGGAAATATAACAGTTAAACCCACTGTGTTTCAGATCCATAGCTTGTCAGATCTGGATAAAGATGTTATGTCAAAATGTCTGAATAAAGCAAAAAAAAAAAAAAAAGAAAAAGAAAAACCTGGTGTTGGACCTTTCTTTTGGGATTGTAGATTTTCAAGCTGATCGCTCGATGTTGACCCGTGCCCTGGATGTCATTACAGAGGGGGATGGGTGAGCTGCTCTATGGGGCATTTCTGTAGACTTTATTGAAGTCCCTCTTAGTAATGGAGTCTGACAATGTGGCCCCTGGTGGATGAGAGGCTGTGTCCCCGTTAAGCACATGAGATACCCACAGTAAGGAACGATCACGGCTTAGAAGGTATCAAACACATAGTATGTCCAACAGGTTCATGAAAACTGATTCTAGATTCTTCACTCACATAATTGGCCATTATTTATACATTTTATTTGAAGAAGTAAGTGCAAGTAAAAAGTGCAAAGTGTTCACACAAAAAAATGTACATGAAGGGGAGATAGGCCCCAAATAAACCAAATCCTTGCCTCTGGGCCAAATGGCACTTGCCAGGTTCCAGATACAATTTCCCTGTTACATCTTGCTCTCCGGCCAGACACGCTGACTGTGAGCGCATTCTCCCTCTCACTTCCCAAGCCGGCGGGGCTGGGATTCGCATCGCGGGACGAGCCCACGTGCGAGTCCCAGCCCGTCTCTCACCTCCGTGCCCGTCTCCTTCCTCTTTCTTCTCCCAGCGCCGACGTGCACCCCCCCGCCTCCTAGGGCGTGCGCGTGCCGGAGCTCTTTGATGTAAAGGGCCAGTACACCCATAATTATTGTTTGCACCTGCACTGTTTTTTTCATAAATTACCGCACCTCCCATGACTCCCTGCCGGATCTTTGTTGCCCTAGTGCCTAGTGAAAGCGTTTTTTGTGTTGCCTTGCCGTGTTCCAGACCCTTGTATTCCGTGACCTGACCTTGCTCCTTGCCCCCTGCCTGTTGACCTTCTGCTATGTTCCTGACTACGCACCTGAGCCGCCAGCCCTGATGTCCTGCTATCCAGACCACATCTTGTCTAAGCCCTCCTGTACCTCGCATCACCTCAGCCTCCTGTGTGGTAGAGTCGTGCCAGGAATAGCGCCTGGGGAAGACCATCACAATTTGCAGCGGGCTCGGGTGAAAACCAGCGCCACCTTAGACTCCACTCCCTAGCACGGCCAGCGTCGTTTGCCACACAGGTCCAGCAGATCTACTACCACAGTGTGAGTCCTGCCTAGTGCCGTGAGTCTTACATTCCCCTTTCACCAAAGCTACGCAGGGACCAAAATTGCTCCTGGTGAACAACTAAGCATTAGCCAGGTTGCCACCAAGGAATGAGTAAAATGGTTTGGTGACCCTGTCTAATCAGGGAGGTGAGGAATCTAATGGACACACCTCCAGTAGACCGGCAGGAGGGACACCTCTATAGAACAAGAGGAAAGACAATGATGTGTCGTGTCCAGAAGATCTGATATGAGATGTTCTCACTTACCTCAAGCAAATGTAATAATCAATAAATCCTTTATAAAGCAACTGATTCATAAGACAATTGACAGTGAAGACTCCTCCGATGATGACGTCTCCATCCTGGAAATACTCATAATCCTCAACAAACTTCACTATGTCCAGATGACAGGCTGGTGGTGGATTCTGGGATCCACAAAGAGTCACATACAGAATAAGGACAAGGAACAGGGCTGTCCTGGTGTGCGGAGAGTAGATGTCTATGTATGACTCCCCCAGATAAGACTGTGCACCCCAATATAACATACAAGAGAAGGCTGTAGAGATCCGGCACATGATGCATGGTGTAGGACAGGTCACCCCAATATAACACAGAACAGGAGGCTGTAGAGATCAGGACATGAAGCATGGTGTAGGACAGGTCACCCCAATATAACACAGAACAGGAGGCTGTAGAGATCAGGGACATGAAGCATGGTGTAGGACAGGTCACCCCAATATAACACAGAACAGGAGGCTGTAGAGATCAGAGACATGAAGCATGGTGTAGGACAGGTCACGCCAATATAACACAGAACAGGAGGCTGTAGAGATCAGGGACATGAAGCATGGTGTAGGACAGGTCACCCCAATATAACACAGAACAAGAGGCTGTAGAGATCAGAGACATGAAGCATGATGTAGGAAAGGTCACCCCAATATAACACAGAACAGGAGGCTGTAGAGATCACGGACATGAAGCATGGTGTAGGACAGGTCATCCCAATATAACACAGAACAGGAGGCTGTAGAGATCAGAGACATGAAGCATGGTGTAGGACAGGTCACCCCAATATAACACAGAACAGGAGGCTGTAGAGATCAGAGACATGAAGCATGATGTAGGACAGGTCACCCCAATATAACACAGAACAGGAGGCTGTAGAGATCAGAGACATGAAGCATGGTGTAGGACAGGTCACCCCAATATAACACAGAACAGGAGACTATAGAGATCACGGTCATGAAGCATGGTGTAGGACAGGTCACCCCAATATAACACAGAACAGGAGGCTGTAGAGATCAGAGACATGAAGCATGATGTTGGACAGGTCACCCCAATATAACACAGAACAGGAGGCTGTAGAGATCAGAGACATGAAGCATGGTGTAGGACAGGTCACCCCAATATAACACAGTACAGGAGACTGTAGAGATCAGGGACATGAAGCATGGTGTAGGACAGGTCACCCCAATATAACACAGAACAGGAGGCTGAAGAGATCACGAACATGAAGCATGGTGTAGGACAGGTCACCCCAATATAACACAGGACAGGAGGCTGTAGAGATCACGGACATGAAGCATGGTGTAGGACAGGTCACCCCAATCTAACACAGAACAGGAGGCTGTAGAGATCAGAGACATGAAGCATGGTGTAGGACAGGTCACCCCAATCTAACACAGAACAGGAGACTGTAGAGATCACGGACATGAAGCATGGTGTAGGACAGGTCACCCCAATATAACACAGAACAGGAGGCTGTAGAGATCAGGGACATGAAGCATGATGTAGGACAGGTCACCCCAATATAACACAGTACAAGAGGCTGTAGAGATCACGGACATGAAGCATGGTGTAGGACAGGTCACCCCAATCTAACACAGAACAGGAGACTGTAGAGATCAGGGACATGAAGCATGGTGTAGGACAGGTCACCCCAATATAACACAGAACAGGAGGCTGTAGAGATCAGAGACATGAAGCATGGTGTAGGACAGGTCACCCCAATATAACACAGAACAGGAGGCTGTAGAGATCACGGACATGAAGCGTGGTGTAGGACAGGTCACCCCAATATAACACAGAACAGGAGGCTGTAGAGATCACGGACATGAAGCGTGGTGTATATAGAGGATAGTGCATTAGATGTCTGTATCTCTCCCTTCTTTTATACCGTACAGTCTCATACATCTCTATGTGATCTGGATTTAGGCAGAGGCTCAGGTGGTCACCGACTGATATTCTTATTGATCTTAAAATACAAGATACTTCCAGGAACAGCGATCAGCTCCTGAGGATCAGGTATAGCAGGGTCTGGATTTAGCTGTGGTGACCTGGATGCTCTAGTGATAGAGAATGATGGTGTTTAGGTCCCTGTTAGTTTAGCAGTAACCCATTCTATGCTGTAAATTTGGCCGTAATGCTTCACACTCTCTTCCTAGTGTCCACTAATCTTACTTATAATCTTCAGTGATGATGTGTGATGTTATCACCGTTTCTGATCCAACAAGCTGCTTAACACAGGATCTCTGCTCCGCCATTAGCCTACCCCCCTGTACCTCCATTGTCTTTAATTGTGGTAATTCTGTCATGTCAGGTAGGGAGCAATGCAAACCTAAACTCGCCCCCAAATCAATGTCCTTACTAAAGATGAATGCACTTTTCAAAAGTTTGGTTCGCCAGACTCGCTGAGCTTTCAGAAATGTTCAGTTCTCTGCAAACCAGCAATGGAATTATCCCTGAAACCCCTGTAAAACACTGCCTGGGAGCTGTATGTCCTTTATTACACTGCCTAAGAGCGGTGAACCCCTTCATAACACTGCTAGGGTCACTAGGAATATATTCAAGGAGTTTTAAAGTGATTTCAAAGGGGTACGCCGCTGCTAGACATCTTATCCTCCATCCAAAGGATAGGGGATAAGATGTCTGATCGTGTGGAGCCCCAGCAGCAAGGTTTCTGAGGCAGTGATCGTGAAAACACGGCCATGCCCCTCGTGATGTTACGCCTCACCCTCTACATTCATGTCTATGGGAGGGTATGTCGGCCAACATGCCCCCTCCCATAGACATGAATGGAGGTGGCGTGGCATGACATTGTCAGGGGGCAGGGCCATGGTGTCATGATCATGGCCTCTGGCTCTGAGAGTTTTGAACAAAATCCCTTAATATACACAATCACATTCACTATCACTAGTACATATTAATTACCACAAAAGAGCATATGTGAATATTTATACCCAACCACAATGTACATTAGTAGAATTTAAGGAGTATGTGTATACATATAAAAGTATAAATATATATAGAAAAAATACATAGTAAAAATACTACCACTACACTGCCTACTACCAGTCTCACTAGTCACCCATATCTGACAGTATGCTGGCTAAAACCAGCCTGCCACCTTCTGCTGTATACTGGCTACTACACCGCAACCACTCTCTGATGTATGCTGGACCCTACAAATCCACCACCTCTTTCTTTATGCTGGCTAGTACCAGTAAGCCACCATATGATGTATGCTGGATTCAACCAGTCCACCACCTTCTAAGGTACTCTGGCTACTACCAGACCACCAAGTCCAGCTGTATGCTGGATACCACCAAGTTGATACCTCCTGATGTACGCTGGACACTACCAGGCAACCAGTCTGCTACCTTCTGCTGTATGCTGGATACTACAGAAATCAACTTCTTATGTACGCTGGATACTACTATACCACCAGTCAACCATCTACTTCTGTACACTGACTACTATAGGCCCCACCACGTACTGCTGTATGCTGAGTTACTGAACCCCCAAATTCTTATGTACACTGGCTTTTACTTACCTATATCTCCTGCTGTACACTGGATACTATTAAACCGTCACCTCCTTCCGTATGTTGGATTCTAGTCTGCACCTCCTGATTTCTGCTGGCAACTACTTGTACGATCAGTCTCCCACCCCCAGCAGTATACTCGCTACAAACAGCCCCACCAGTCCACCACCCCATGCAGTATGCTTCATACTACAATGTCATCACCTTCTGATGTATGCTGGCTACTACAACCGTCACCTCCTGCTATATGCTGGATATTACCAAACCTACTTTGGTAATATTACCAAGTCCTTCACCTCCTGCTGTTTACTGGAAACTATCAGCTGCAACTTTCTCATGTACTTTCTGATGTTGTCTACTAGTATGCCACCTTCTGATTTATGATAGCTACCTTAAAGCCCATCAGTCCTCCACCTCCTGCTGTGTGTTGGCTACTAGTCCGCTACTGTGATTGATGTATATATATATATATATATATATATATATATATATATATATTGTATGTATGCAGCATAAAATGACTATTTGACAATGCCATCCCCCCCTCCCCACTCCCATTGAGTTGAGGAATTTCCTGTTCTTGTCAAAACCTAATTTCTGAGATAGATGACATACCTTATATGGTATGCATATGGTATGCCAAGGCTAAAAACACCTCCCTAGTGAGGGTGGGAACTTATGTTAATGAAATGGTTATATAAGCTTGGACAACCGCCTAATAAAGTAGAAGTATGAAGTATTTGAAACTGACATGACTCTGTTTGATTTACTTTGGTGTATACATTCTGATAATGAATTTGGTCGGGAGTAAGATATTTACTAGGTCACTGATAAAATCCATATCAGTTTTAGCGCCCGAACATCGACCCTGGGTTATGGAACCTTAAGCCAGTCACGCAATACAGGGCATAATTTTGGACCAAAAGAGATGGGACTCAGAGACAGGAAGCGGATCATCTCCGAGAGTACGGTAGGACACCTTCTTGTACCTAGCCACAGTACCACTGTCTCGACTAAACTCGCAACCAAAAAAGGCAGGTAACTGGGTCAAAGGGGACTGGGTCAAAGGGGGGGAATTGAATTGCGGAATAAGCTGATGATCCATAGAGAGGATATCAGTGGAGTTTGGTGCAGGACACAGGTTATACTGTCATAAGTAGACATTGCGTGTCAAGGACAGAGTGTATACCGAGGGTATGACACGAGACTCTCCGCAATAACATATTCCTGGGACCTGTCCCATTGCAACTGATTGTATATGTGGTATATGTGTCATGTCCTGTTTTAATGTGGATTAATGTTAAGCTAGCTAATGTAGAAATAGAGAGGGAGTAGATCTCTCCTTTCTAGTGCCAGACTTAGTTGAAAAGGCAGAATTGCATTTAAATGTGTCTGTTAATTGAGCCCTAATGTTTTAGGGATATTTCCTAAGAAATAGAGGGGTCGAGAGTGGGTTGTAGTTAATTAGCAAATAGTAGAGCAGTTTGAGCAGCAGCTGGAGGTCCCACAAATAGGTACCTCCTTGAATAGAACAAAGGGGGGCCTGTGGGCAAGATGTAAGACAGTGAGAAGCAAAGGTCACAGAGATGCAGATTAGAATAACCTCACTGTGTTGAAAGAGGAAGTGGCCACCTGATCTGAGGGGGATTGAGTGTGCAAAAATGGGAAATGTATAGAGATGTCAATGAAAGAAGGATAATCTGAAAAAGTGTGTGTAAAGGGAATAATAGAAGGTATGCTGGGAGTTGTAGTACCCTCAAAAGCTATGTCTGAGTTCTAACCTAAGATGTTGAGTAGTATTGATTGCCTCATTAGCTCTTAAAGAGCATTCCTTAGTGGTTTTGGATATAGTAGTTTGAGTAGACAAATAACTGTATGCATTAATGATAATGAAATATACATGTGATAAGACAAGTAGAAGAGGAACAGATTTAGTTGGCAGCTTGAAAAGGAGGAAGTGTGGTTGAAAAACCAGACAAAAGAAAATGGAGACTGAAGGTTTTGATGGAAAAGCATGTGGTGAGTGAAATATGGACTATGGATATTAAGGCAGTTGGAAGTTTGGAATATACTGATGGTTGATGGACAAAAGTATTAATATACAGCAGTGTGATTCTTGAGAGCAATTATGATTTGATTTAGTTATATTGTAGTCATCTGAATGGGTATAGTTAAGTCAAAGTTGTTGTTGGCTAAAAGTATAATAAAAATAATTAGGTAATGAAATTAACACTGATGTACAGACATACATTTTGGTAGCCTGTTGATAGGATGTTGAATAAGAGATATATTATATATTGAATGAAGAGAGCCTTTGTTTCAGGGTTGGGATGATAACTTCCAGATGTATGAATGGAGATTATCGTTTTCAATGGTGGGGGTGAAAGTGAAGATGATGATGAGGAGTGTTTAGTGCTATGGAATGCAGAGGGTGTGGTAGTTCTCTAGGAAAGCTGAGTGATACATGATTGTTACTTTGATTTTGTGTATGTAGTTATATGATGACATTCATAGGATGGTTCTTATGATATAAAGTATGTTGTATATGTGTGATGTGTATTAATGAATCAGGAATACATGGAATATGACCAGTGAATGTTTTATTTGTAAAGCTGTTTGTGTTGTAATGGATCCTTTTTAGATTGGTAAAGAACAAAAGAAAATACATGTGGTATTAATTGAACCTATTTGATTATATTTCATTAATTTCATAATAAGTTTTGTTTTCACAGTTGCAGCAGGAGAAGAAGTTTGGCCAAGAAAAATAAAATAAGATATAAAAAAAAGTGATCACTATTTAATCGATAAATATTACCTAAAGCATTTAAAATCAGCTAATGGTTTATTGGATTATAAACAATGCGCATTGAAGATGATTTTTCCCAATTTTTGAAAGAGCTCTGTTTATTTTTTATTCTTTTACGTTTTTGGTGAGAATGTGTGTTGGGCCCTGTGTGTTGTAGGTTAAGCATTTGTACATGTCGGTATTGTTACATGTTACATGTGTATCATATGTCTCCTTGTAAAGTGATATAGGAATCCAAAAGCCAGACTCAAAGGGCGGTGACCAGTGACGTAGAGGAGTGGGAGGAGAAAGGTGGGGCTTATAGTGAGAATGACAGCCTCCTCTCTTGAAACACAAAGTCACATTAGACTTGAAGGAAATATATATATATATATATATATATATATATATATCTACTGTTTAAAATTTAGTATTTTTATAGTACCTGCATACACAATGTGATATACCTATACATTCTACATTGCATTTACTTGAATAACATTAATTTTGAGTGGATAACTTTACAATGATAATTTAGTATAACACGAAGATGCTGAAAAAGAAGACAATTCTTTGGAAGCTTTGCTACTCTTAGATTATGATTGATTGTCTTGAAGTTATAAGGTTAAAAATTCAAGAGCCATGATAGGATATCAGAGAATCCATGGTTGATGCTAAGTTGTAAATGTAAGTTTACTCCAAGTGATGCAAAGATGTAAATACACAAGGCAGGATATATGGTAACACGTGCAGAATTAAGTTCTACTTCAATAAATCACTCGATCTGAGCTGTTGATTCAGAAAGTAGAGTTGAAGATATTCACTGAGATGTGTAAGATATCTGAAGGTAAGACATAATGAGTATGGGTACACTTTAATTACCGCCCACAAGTGTGGGCCTATTGGAGTAAAGGTTTTCTTGAATACTTGGGAAAACCAATCAAATGTAGAATCTGTAGTTTCTAATTCAAGTGTTCAAAGTCCTAGAGCTGCCAGAGAAGGTGGCCATCATAAAGATCAGACCAAACATGAAGGAAACAACCAGCAGATGCCAAGGGGACTGGATGGTGGAGAAGGCTGCCAAGGCTGCAGTGCTCCTGTCCTTCCACAGTTATGGTACAGACTATACGGGTGGATGGGGAGTGTGTATTTGTCTGGTTAGGTCTCTTACAGGAACCAGCAATGCATGCTGAGAGAGACCAGTTGAAAAAGAGAGGTGGTTAAGGGCAAAGACGGCATCTGAAGAGTTGGTAAGAAATTGTGTATGCCAGCAGTATTGTACCCCATGGTAACATATATGGCCCCATACACTAAGCAGACGGGAGCTATGTGTGTAGTAATGTCTGTATATTAGGTGGCCTCATTATTCAACAATGCAGAAAGAAGGTTTTTTACAGACTTCATTATTTGCATCTTTTATGACCTAGGTAAAACAATAAAGGTACCTGACCAACACACTCCATAATCATCTTACCTGTTTCAGAGACTATGAGTAGACTTCATCTAACTGCCTAAGGTGGGCCAATATAAGTATGTCCTTGTCTGACTGTACTGATTCCCTAACCATAGATACAGTAAAGAATATAAGTAAGAGCCTTTTGTAGAGTTGTGCCTAGTTCAGATTCTGTAATTGTTACCCAGTTCCTTAAACCTATGAGTGTGTGTCAGGAAATAAGTGAGGAAAGAGACACTTACCTATGATGATCCCATATAGATGTATCTAAGATATATTCTCTGATAGCGGTTAAATCTATGCCTTTACATAACCGTGGTTGCTTCAGAGGAAAAGACAATAACAATGGATGGTTAGGATGTGACGTTGTATGAGGAGAATCAGTGGGTGAACATGTACAAATAGCGGGGTGAAATAAGCATTTTAGTGGGTGATAATGTTTTAAGGAATACTTGGTGTAAGATTATAGAAAGGATAGGCCTAGCCAGTGGGATGAGTAAATGTTAACTACTGTAAGGTATGGGATACTTGGGTATATTAGCCAAGACTCTTCTGCCCATTCACATTTTCACAGAGGAACCCAAACCAGACTCTAGAAGTAAACATGCAGCCCCTGCTGGGAGCCTTGACCCCCATGTGTATATTGCTATAGGAGTCCCAAGGGGGATGAATTTAAAGCTATAGATCAAGTAAAAGCCGGATTTGAGTCTATAATACCCCAGATTTCCATAAACAAGAATTAGACTGGATTAATTATATCTATTATAACCAGCAGAGATTCATACATTTCTCAGTTCATGCTCTTAAAGGTCAGGCCGAACAACTAAGAGCCACATCCACTATGACATTCCAAAATCGTATGGCATTAGATATGGAGTTAACGGAAAAAGGGGGGTATGTAAAATGTTTTGGGATACCTTTTGCCCATATATCTCAGCCAACACAGGACCCAATGGTAAAATAACCATAGCCATAAAGAAACTTTCTGGAATCTCAGACCCCTGGGATTCTGGAATCTCAGACCCCTGGGATCAGTACTTTGATTGGATGGGAGGGTGGAAAAAGACTTTGACCCAAATAGGAATAACCATACTTATAATCCTGATAATCTTGCTTTTGTTGTATCTTGCCTAAAGAAGATGTGTGAGAAGGCCATCGAGAATGCACGCAAGTGATGACGAATGTGGAGTTTGAGATTACAGATGAAGCCTATACCCATTACAGAGCTTCAATGCCATCTATAACACCAGTGACCATAGGGACAGCATCTGACTCCATATGTGTAAATAAAGTCTGAGGCTAATGGGTTGTCCAAACTACAGTGCAGCATTTGAGAAAACACATTGGGGCAGATGAGTTAGGATTATGGAAATTAGGGAAAGGTAAAATGTTAATTTTAAGGGGGGATTGTGATGGATAAATATATATATATATATATATATAATTAAAAGAAACGGGCAGCACTACGGTGTGCAGGATGGTGCTCGCTGGTTAACTCGGTCCCAAGTCCCAGGTAAATATCAAAGGAAGACAGTGGCACTCACGGAATGCAGGTGAATAGTGTGTGGCTTTATTCACAAAGCATCAAAATAGCGACCTTTCAGCCTTCTCACAAGGCCTTTGTCAAGCAATGGTAAGTACACAGTGCTGGGTATATATACATATCAGGTGTGATACAATTAGTGACATAATCAATGACGTAGTATGTTTACAAAATAAACAGCAAGCCACATGTGCGTTATGATCATAGGCGTACAGGCACAAATACAAACACTACATATACATCAGGTATCCGGCGCCCATGAACTCAATCAGATAGTGCAAAACAAACAAAATTGCTGTACATAAAGAGTCCAAACAGTAAGTGCTTTTGAGCAAGGTTGGTGTACCTTCCGGTGGGGAGGAGGAGTCCCGGCACACTGTGTGGGATACGGTGCAGACAGCGTTCGCACCATTTCCGGTGCGGGGCAAAGGATGACATAGGTAAACAGTAGCACATGGATGCGTCTTGTTAGCTCGATGGAAAATGCGCCATCTTGGGTCCTGGCAACCCCATACTTTCAATCCTGCATGGGCTTTTGTACTGCCCAGCGCTAGTTATACTAGCACATCGTGGGGGTGGGGAAGCACCCATGTAAAGAGGCGGTTGTCTCAGAACGGTATCCATTCTTATAGACTTACCCGATTCGCTGTCTATCCCTGGTGGTTGCCCATCTGGGTGACAGTATATCGGTCCGCTCACTGTTTCTGGGTCTTCAGGGCATCCACCTGACCATCTTTGTATTGGGCTGTACATTTGCTCGTATCTGTGGTAATGGGGTGTTCGGTACCCAGATTTGTAGGCCATGGTGTAATGTGAGTCATAGCTATGCCCAACAGTGTTCCTCATGTCCAGCGTGCTCCTCCATGTGTCGCTCTCCACCTCCTCCTAGGGAAAGGCAAACAAAAAAAAGGTGAATACACACATAGTAATGAAAGAGTACTTCATCCTACACCTATGACGATGGGGGTATTCCCTAACATACAATACATTGGAGACATATATGATCAGGGGTTACAAATTTTGTGACTAATTTTATATTCAGTATTGAGACCTGCTGGTTTAAAATTTTACACTCGGACACCAATATGGTTGATACCTCCCAACAGAGAGATGTACTCCCCCACATCGCTTTTGTTTCCACCTTTTCAGGCGTCTCGGGGAGAGTGGCAGGTATATTTAGGAAACACTGGCACATCCGGCGAGACGGCTATGAGAAAGTCACTGAATTTAAGACCCCGCCCCTAATGTCATACCGCAGACCAGGCAACCTTAGAGATCGCCTGGTAAAAGCGGACGTATCACCACGGGGCCCTACCCAGGGCTTTATCACCAGTGCAAATCCCGGCTCGTTCCCATGTAGGTATTAATTGCCCCTTAATGCACAAGGGTAAAAAATTCATTCATCCCACTACTGGTCAGGAATTCCCAATCAAACACTATTTAACCTGCAATTCCAGCTATATAATTTACGTTCTTTGGTGTCCCTGCAGATTACTTTATATAGGGGAGACCACTTGGGATTTTAAGACCAGAATTAATCACCACAGGTACACGATCAGAAGAAAACGACAAGATCTCCCAGTCGCGAAACATTTTGATGACTTAGGACATACTGAAAAAGATTTACGGTTCATGTTAATTGATCACATACCGCCCCCCAAGAAAGGCGGTGACGTGTGAGTCTACTAAAAAGAAGGGAACTTAGATGGATTTATACTTTGAACACTTTGAAACCAGCAGGTCTCAATACTGAATATAAATTTAGTCACAAAATTTGTAACCCCTGATCATATAAGTCTCCAATGTATTGTATGTTAGGGAATACCCCCATCGTCATAGGTGTAGGATGAAGTACTCTTTCATTACTATGTGTGTATTCACCTTTTTTTGTTTGCCTTTCCCTAGGAGGAGGTGGAGAGCGACACATGGAGGAGCACGCTGGACATGAGGAACACTGTTGGGCATAGCTATGACTCACATTACACCATGGCCTACACATCTGGGTACCGAACACCCCATTACCACAGATACGAGCAAATGTACAGCCCAATACAAAGATGGTCCGGTGGATGCCCGGAAGACCCAGAAACAGTGAGCGGACCGATATACTGTCACCCAGATGGGCAACCACCAGGGATAGACAGCGAATCGGGTAAGTCTATAAGAATGGATACCGTTCTGAGACAACCGCCCCTTTACATGGGTGCTTCCCCACCCCCACGATGTGCTAGTATAACTAGCGCTGGGCAGTACAAAAGCTCATGCAGGATTGAAAGTATGGGGTTGCCAGGACCCAAGATGGCGCATTTTCCATCGAGCTAACAAGACGTATGCGCACGGGGATCCATGTGCTACTGTTTACCTACGTCATCCTTTGCCCCGCACCGGAAATGGTGCGAACGCTGTCTGCCCCGTATCCCATGCAGTGTTTCCACAGGCTCCGGCGTGTGACGCATGTGCTGGGACTGCTCCTCTCCACCGGAAGGTACACCAACCTTGCTCAAAAGCACTTACTGTTTGGACTCTTTATGTACAGCAATTTTGTTTGTTTTGCACTATCTGATTGAGTTCATGGGCGCCGGATACCTGATGTATATGTAGTGTTTGTATTTGTGCCTGTACGCCTATGATCATAACGCACATGTGGCTTGCTGTTTATTTTGTAAACATACTACGTCATTGATTATGTCACTAATTGTATCACACCTGATATGTATATATACCCAGCACTGTGTACTTACCATTGCTTGACAAAGGCCTTGTGAGAAGGCTGAAAGGTCGCTATTTTGATGCTTTGTGAATAAAGCCACACACTATTCACCTGCATTCCGTGAGTGCCGCTGTCTTCCTTTGATATATATATGTATATATATATATATATATATATGTGTATATATAATGTATGTATGACTATTTGACATTGCCCATCCCCCACACTACTCGGCTCCTTGCTCCCCCCCCCCCCCCCCCAATTGAGTTGAGGAATTTCCTGTTCTAGACAAAACCTAATTTCTGAGACAGAGGACATACTTTATGTGGTAGGCATATGGTATGCCAAGGCTAAAAACACCTAAGGGTGGGAACTTATGTTAATTGCAATGGTTATATAAGCTTGGACAACCGCCTAATAAAGTAGAAGTATGAGGTATTTAAAACTGATTTGATTTACTTTGGTGTATACATTCTGATAACGAATTTGGTTGGGAGTAAGATATTTACTAGGTCATTGATAAAATCCATGTCACTACCACCTGATTTATGCTGGCTACTATGAGGCCCACCAGAATGCCAACTCCTGCTGTACACTGGATACTTCAGTTCGCCACCTTCTGATGTATGCTGGCTACTAATAGTCCATTCCCTTCTGCTTTACGATGGTTACTATCAGTCCCATTAGTTCATCCCCCTCCTGCGGTACCCTGGCTACTACAAGCCTGCCACCTTCTGCTGTATGCTGGATACTCTTAGCTGCCACCTTCTGATGAACTACTGCAACCCGGCCACCTCTTGCTGTATGCTGGCTACTACAGGTAAGCCACATTATGATGTTTGCCACCTTCGGATGACGGGTCCTTACTGCTATACGCTGGCTTCTACAAGTCCCACCATTCAGCCACCTCCTACTGCACCCTGGATACTGCCAGTCCGTCACCTTCTTATGTAAGCTGGATATTTCCAGTTTACATCTATGGCTACTACTAGCCGCCACCTCCTGCTCTATGCATGCTACAAGGGTGCCACCTCCTGCTGCATGCTGGATACCACTTGCCGATACCTTCTGATGTATACGGTCTACTACATTGTCTCACCAGTCTGCCATCTCTTGTTGTATGCTGGCTTTACAAGAAAGTCACATTATAATGTAGCATACCATTCTGCTACCTTGTGATGTACTCTGGCTTCTACTTGGTCACCAACTCTTACTGTATGCTAGATACTACAGGAATGCCACCTCCTGCTGTGGGTTACTACAATTCAGCCAACTCTTGCTGTATGCAGGCTACTATGGGAATGCCACCTCCATCTGTACACTGGCTACTACTACTTTGCCACCTACTGATATACGCTGGCTACTACAAGCCTCACCAGTCCGCCACCTTCTGCTGTATGCTTATTACTACAATCCTGCCACCTCCTGCACTACGCTGGTATTACCAGCCTGTCACCTGATATATGCTGGCTACCACCAGCCCTACCTGTCAGCCATATCCTGCTGGACGCTCAATAATACCAGTCCACCATCTTCTGCTACATGCTGGCAACTACAAGCCTGCTACCTTCTGTTGTACACTGGTTACTACCACCCTGCAATCAGTCTGACAGTTCCTACTATACACAGTCTATTACCAGTCCTCCTCCTGGTGCTGTAAGCTGGCTACAACAAAGCTGCTATGTTCTGCTATTACAAGCTCCACCAGTTTAACAAATCCTGGTGTATGCTGGAAACTACTAGCCTGCCACCTCCTGCTGTATGCTGGCTACTACAAGCCTGACACCTCCCCACCTCCTTATATACGCTGGCTACTACACTGCCAACTTTTGCTGTGTGCTAGCTGTTACAGGACAACTAACTCTTGCTGTATGCTGGCTACTATGAGACTGCCACCTTTTGATGCACTCTTGATACTACAACTCCATCCCTTACTGCTTTACGCTGGCTACTATGAGACCCACCATTTCCCCACCTCCTGCTCTACCTTGACAACTGCCAGTCTGTCTTCTTCTCATGTACACTGGCTAATACCAGTAAGTACTGGCTACTACCAGACCCAGCAGTCAGCCATGTTCTGCTGTACACTGACTACTGCCACATCCTGTTGTACACTGTATACTACTAGACCCACCACCTCCTGCTGTATGCTGGAAACTACATCTTTATGATGTACGCTGGCTACTATCAGATCCCCCAGTTAGCGATATACTGCTATACTCCTAATAATACCAGTCCACAACCTCCTGCTGTATGCTGGATACTAAAGGAACGCCATGTTCTGCTGTATTCTTGCTACTACTAGCCACCACCTCGTGATGTATGCTAGCTACAACAAGATTGCCACCTTCCGCTGTATGCTGGATACTACTACCAAACCACTCTCTGATGTATGCTGGCTAGTACAAGTCGGCTGAATGCTTGTCCTACAATTCCATCACTTCTTTCTCTATGCTGGCCACTACCAGTAAGCTACCTTATAATGCATGCTGGCTTCAACTAGTCCACCACCTTCTAAGGTATGCTGGCTACTACCAGACCGCCAACCTTAGCTATATGCTGGATACTAACAGGTTGATACCTCCTTATGTACATTGGATTCTACAAGACCCACCAGTCTCCTGCCTTCTGCTGTACGATGTCTACTACAAGCCATAACCTTCTAATGTACGCTGGATACTACTATCCACCCAGGTTAGGTACTACTAACCTCCTGCTGTACGGTAGTCCACCACCTCCTGATTTAATCTGGATAATACCTGTCCTATCAGTCCGCACCCCCTGCAGTAAGCTGGCTACTACCATCCTGCCACTTTTTGATGTACGCTGGATGCTAGTAACTGTCACCTCCTGCTGTACACTGGCTAGCCCGCCATATTCTGATATATATTGATTACCAGACTGCCACCACCTAATTTACACTTGCTACTACAAGTTCCACCAGTCCGCCACCTTCTGCTGTATGCTTGTTAGCTAATAGTCTACCACCTTCTGATTTATGCTGGCTATTTCCAGACCCATCAGTCCTCCACCTCCTGTTATATGCTGGTACTACAGGACTGCCACCTCCTGATGTACACTGGATACTACAAGCCTTCCACCAGTCCACTAGTTCCTGCAGTATGCTGGTTACAACTAGAAGGCCACACGTCCTGCTGTTTGCTGGTTACTATAAGATCACTGTGTCCTGACTTCCACTAGTCCATCATATCTTGATGTATGCTGGCTACTACTAAACAGCCACCTTCTGCTGAATGCTGGCTCTTACACTCCAGTGACCTTTTTCTGTATGCTGGCTACTACCAGAGAGCCACTTTATGATGTATGCTTGCTTCAAGAAGTCCAGCTTCTGCTGGAGGATGACTACTACAAACGACAACTCTTGCTGTATGCTGGTTTCTATAGGTCTGCCACTTTCTGATGTATGCTGGATACTACTAATCCATACCCTACTTCTTTCTGCTGGCTTTATGCTGGCTAACCAGTTTCACCAGTCCTGCACCTCCTGTTTTACCCTGGTTACTGCCAATCTACCACCTTCTGATGTATGCTGGATACTACGGATACTACAAGACCAACCAGTGAGCTATATCCTGCTGTATGCTCAATAATAACAGTCTACCACCTCCTGCTGTATGCTCTTTACTAAAAGCTACCACTTTCTGATGTATGTATTAACAGCCCAACACCTCTTGCTCTATGCTGGATACTACCAGTCAGCCTCTTTATAATGTATTCTGGCTTCAACAAGTCTGCCACTTTCTAATGTATGCTGGCAACTTCAAGTAATGCCAGCTCCTGCTGTATGCTGGCTACTGTCAAGGTTGCCATCGGATGAGACCTTAAAATGTGCGTGACTGCTGCTATGTACTGATGAGTGTCGACACAAGAAATATACTCCAGACAAAAAGTTGGTATAAAACTCTTTCTCAGCAGGAAGCTCAGGAGCAGTCCCAAAGAGTTCTGCGAGTTCTGTTTAATACACGGAAATACATTGTTTTTACCTTTGACAAAAAGAGGAGGTTAGTTATCACGTCAAAATCATCATGTTATATTTTGATTTGTTATTTGAGTATTACGTCTGTATATATTAGCATATTTAAGCATCCATTTCTTTTTTGGCCATAGTTCACTTATGTTGCCTTTTCCCTATTCTACCAGAAATTCCGGGTTTATCTGTCCTTCTGCACAGTCTATATTTTGTCAAATATTTTGTCTTTTGACTTCTTATCTTGCTTCTTTTGGCCTCGTCCCAAGTCTTCATCTTAGTCACAAGCAAATAGCAAGCTGAAATGTTTCATAAGGAAAATAATGTTTTTCTTCAGGGTATTAGCATATATCATTATTTTTAATATATATGTATTGATCAGTAATCAAAATCATAATAATCACCCTTATCATTATTTGACGTCATCTTTCCCTATAATATTTTATTCCGCCTAATAGTCTCAGGTTCAGGTGGAAGAAAGAAAAAAAAAAGTATGGGATGCTTCACTAATTTGAGACGAGTGGCTCCCTATGCACCATCTCCCTATGTACCCAGACTGATCCTTCACCTGGGACTCTTATATTAACCCTATTCTACTGGAGTTACTAATGAGCACCAACCTGTGTCAGTGAATGCAATCTACATTTTAATCCAATGGGACAGCAATGTTTTAAAAGCAGCACTTCTAAACTGAAAAAACAACAACCCAATACAGTATTTTCTACAGGGCCTGGAAAGTAGTTAAAGCAAAATTATGCAAAACAGAAAAGTGACTTAACAGTATCTGTAAGCAAAAGAGATAAGCTATACTGAGGAGAGAAACAAAAAAAAACAGAAGAAAAACTAGGAATGGCGCTCTTAACAGAGAAAAACAGAGAGAAAGAGAGAGAGAGAAAAAAAAGAAAACAAGGGTTACCAGCCCTCAGGATTTAAAAAACACCCCTCAAGAGACTGGAGTGTATCTCTTTTGATTGTTCCCGTATGAACAGGAATTCAGTGCTGCAGCTGTGTATGTGGGCTGCTATTATGTTAACTTAAGAACATGCCATGTTAGGCCTGAAAAAGTGGAAATTTAAGAACGATAGAATAAACTATGTGCAACTCTAAAACTCTATTAAATGTTGGAATTACATGTGTTATGGGTGCTACAGTGTACATCTGATTATATACAGAGTGTGAATATAAAATATATATTTGTGTAATGCACCATTTCATATTTAATTAAATAACATTTATCATATTGGTATTTAGGTTTAGGATATGAATGCATCTGCTTAAACATGGCTGCCAGGATCAAAATGGAGACTCATGTCTCTCCACTTCATTCTGATCCATTCAGAATGCATAAAATATTTAACCCCCCTCCCCCCCAGCTTTATTTCCGTGAGTCAACCGAAATGAAGAAAAGGTAAAGTGCTTCCCATTATCATATACTGGAGAACATAACGTTAATTTTAAATAAATGGACCACAAATTGTGTGTACTTTTCCAACACATACCCAATGTGCAAATATAATTATGCAACTTCACTTTCAGTGTATTAATGTGGATATTAGTTGTAGACCATTAGTGAATGTATGTGCTAATGATAGCGACAATTATTTAGATGACGACGGTAGGAAAAAAATCTCGATTATTGAGTTTTAAGAAACGTGTCTCTGTGAAGGCTCTCAGCTGCTAGTCCGGCACTTGGCAACTCAGATGTACTATGCTTCTACTTTTCACTTCAGTTACAATTCTAATTATTATTATTATTATTAAGAAGTACATTTGACATTGATTTGGTAAAATCTGCTTCTGTGATGCTGATAAGACGTTCACAGTAAGCTGAAAAAAATAATGTTTACATAAAGCTGCAAACATGTGAAAGGCAAGTTCTCCTTTCCTTTGCTTCCTAGATTATACAGGGCTCTTTAAGTATACAGCTCTGCCGCTTTTGAAGATTTTTTCTCTCTATCAATAATTATTTAAAAAGAATATATATATTAAAATGTACCTCTATTATCCTTCCTCACACTGTCATTTTTATTGTATTCATGGTTACAAAATCAGTACAGTCAGATAAGGACATACTTACATTGGCCCACCTTAGGCAGTTAGATGCAGTCTACTTATAGTCTCTGAAACCGGTAAGATGATTATGTAGTGTGTTGGTCAGGTACCTAGGTCATAACAGATGCAGATAATGAAGTCTGCACAAACCCCCTTTTTGCATTGTTGAATCCTGAGGCCACCCAATATACAGATATTACTACATACAAAGCTCCCGTCTGCTTAGCGTATGAGGCCATGTACGTTACCATGGAGTACAAGACTTCAGGCACACACAGTTTCTTACGAACTCTCTAGATGCCGTATTTGCCCTCTTTCTTCTTCCATTGGTCTCTCTCAGCATGCATTGCCGGTTCCTGTAAGAGACCTAACCAGAAAAAAAATCCACACTCCCCATCCTCCTGTACACTCTGTACCACAACTGCATCCTTGACAGCCTCCCTTACCATTCAGTACCCTTGGCTTCTGAGTTTGTTTCCTTCATGTGGCTCTGATCTTTATGATGGCCACCTTCTCTGGCAGCTCTAGGACTTGAACACTTGAATTACAAAGTACAGATTGGTTTGCCCAAGGATTCAAGAAAACCTTTATTCCAATAGGTCCATACTTGTTGGCGGTAATAAAAGTGTACCCATACTTATTGTAAATAGTTCAGAAAATAAAAAGTGGTCTGCTATGGTGCTGCCTTAAAGAGATCGGAATGCAGGTTCAGTCTTTTTTGTATAAAATCTCATTTTTTAATACATAAATTGAGGTACAGACATGCAAAATGCGTTTCGGGGGTAAGTTTACCCTTTTTCAATTGCAAAATGTAAGTGTAAGGTGCATACAGTAAGGCGCCATATATAAATTATAAAAAAGGCGCTAAAATCAATCCAAGTTCAGAACACAAAGGGGCGTAGCAGGTAAAATTATATAACATGATAAAATTGCATATCAAAATCTCGTAAAAACATAACCAAAATCATACAGTACATTGTGATTAAAATTCCACAAGGAACGATGTATAAAATATATAGGTTTGTATAGTCTTTTATGGCGTAAATGTATTGCGGCATAATAGCTCACGGATCGGGGCTGGACTATTTATTCACCAAGATGAGGCTTGGAGTCGGATGTGTATGTCGTATTATAGATGCGCTTATATATGCGCTTGTTCATTCATAAATCACAATAGCCAATCAGCATAAAGCTGGTTCTGACGTCACTGTTTCTGG
The DNA here is from genome assembly GCF_029499605.1 of Hyla sarda. Lineage (NCBI taxonomy): Eukaryota > Metazoa > Chordata > Amphibia > Anura > Hylidae > Hyla > Hyla sarda. The sequence continues at coordinate 5,463,845 of NC_079191.1, forward strand.
CAGCCAATGGGAAAAATTCCAGGCTGAATGCATATACGTCGTAGTTCCTGCTGTTCTCTTCGTGAGTCCGGCATCCAATCACTGTGTAACTCAGGAAATGACGACCAATCAGAGTTGTTATAGTTATATCTATGGGAAATAGTAGCAGTGCTGACGTATGATGAATCTTTTAGACTCTTATGTGGCACATAGTTCAAATTATACAGAGGAGAGCTGTTTAGCCAATCGGATCGCAGACGGATTTTTAAGATCTTTTGGGTGACGGTCTTGTATGTTTACACATCCAATCAGATTGTTCCAAAGCGAGTTAGTAGTCACTCGCTTCTTCTCTTTGTCCAGGTTTCTTCAGGGGGATATGAAATGATGATTATTCCTCCATTTTTTGGTAAGTTATATTGTATGCTCAATATAGTCATTTATACGGATTTAATGTTTTCAATTTAAAAATCCCAAAATTCTCCCTTCTACACAGCTGGGTGTAGCGGCGGTGACTTGTGACAGGGATATGTTCAATTGGCACAACCGAAAAATCAGAAAAGTTACATTCATGTCGTAATGCGGCATGACGGGAGACGCTATGTTGTTGGTAGCCTTTTTCCACATTTGACCGGTGTTTATTAAGTCTCATGCCGAGCATTTGTGTCGTTCTTCTGACATATTGAGTGCCGCAGGTACATTCTAATAGGTATATTACATATTCAGTCTTGCATGTCATTAGAGTTTTCATTTTGTGTGTTTCCCCTGTAGTTTTGGAGGTGAAATCTTTGCATCGTTTTTTTATGCTTAGGCAACATTTACAGTTAGCAGTGCAACATTGGAAAGAGCCTGTTATTATATTAGTTGTTAATGTAGGTTTTTTAATGTTTTTCAGCTTGCTCGGAGCTAACATATTTTTCAAAGATTGGTTTCTTCTGAAGGTTATCTGTGGACGTGTAGGTAAAATGTATTTTGGAAATGGGTCCAATAATAGTACGTTCCAATGTGATTGGAGTATCTGTTTAATATTTTTATGATCAATGGAATAGGTAGTCAAAAAGTTGTATGAGTATGCCCTACTTTCAGTTGTGTTAGTTGGATTACTGGCTTTAGGTTGGAGACAGGTTTTTTGGTCCAGGCGACTTGCTCTCAACTTGCTGTTTTTAATCAGGGATTTTGGATAGCCCTTTTCTCTGAACCTGTTATCCAATATTTTACTTTGTTCTTCAAAGTCCTTATTTGTCGTACAATTCTGGAAAATTCTTTTATATTGCCCAAAGGGTATATTCTTAGTCCACTTGTCTGAGTGGCAGCTTTTGAAGTTTAGATAACTATTTCCGTCCACAGCTTTGAAAAGAGCTTTTGTCTTGATGTGTCCCTGATTGTCATGCGAGACGATTACATCAAGGAATTCCGCATTATTAGAACAATGTGTGTGGGTAAATTGGACATTGCATGGAGTCTGGTTTAGGGAAGAGATGAATTCTGTGAGCCCAATAGAATTGCTGTTCCATTCAATAAATATGTCATTGATATATGTCTTATATACGATGCAGTGTTTAAAAAGGGGGCTCTGATAGATATATTTCTCCTCGAATGCACCCATAAATTGCAGATTTGCTAAACTGGGTGCGAATTTCATCCCCATCGCTGTTCCACAGTTTTGTTGGTATATAGTACCATTAAATTTGAAGAAATTATGTTCAAGTATAAATTTTATTACTTTTAGTATGAAATTTCATTGTTCGGCAGGCATCTGCTGGTTGCGGTCCAGGTATTGGGATATTGCAGAAATTCCCTGGTCATGTTGGATTATTGTGTATAATGACGTTATATCCATAGTAAGGAAGGAAAATTGGTCTTCCCGCTGTGTGTTAATAATGGAATTGATAAAATCACTGGTGTCGCAGGTGTATGAGGTTAGTTTGCAGATGTATTTCTGGAGATGAAGATCTATATATTGTGATCAATTGGATTTGAGAGAGTTTATTCCAGAGATGATCGGGTGGATTGATGAGATGCTAATGAATTTTTGGTAGGTGATAGAATATGGGGACATCTGTTTCAGATATTTTAAGGAAGTTGAATTCTTGTTTGTTTATTATGTCATCCTTTAACGATGTTCCAAAAGGGTTACCATTTCTTTTTCATAAATGAGAGCTGGATTTTTATCCAAAGTGACATAAAAGGTTCTGTCACATAGCAGCCTGTGTGATTCTGAAATGTATTCTTCTCTGTCTTAAATTACGATCCCGCCTCCTTTGTCCGACGATTTAATAATGATGGAAGTGTCTTCAGATAGATTTCTCAAAGCCTTCTTTTGCTGAGAGTTTAGATTAGGGTGGGTCGTAGTTCTCTTATTGTTTTTGATAAGGGTCTCAAAGTCTTGGGATACGACAGCCATGAAGGTCTCTTTAAAGTTTCCTTGATGATGAGTAGGGTAAAACACAGATTTTGGTTTTAAACCAGTATTGATCGGGGATGGGGTTATTTCTGCCAGATACTCTGCATTTTTTGGAGCAGTAGGTTTTTCATTTAATATTCGTGGCAGATTAAAAAGTCTATTGAGCGTGAGTTTTCTGATAAAGGCTTTCAGGTCTAATAATAAATCAAAATCCTTAGAGTGACTAGAGGGTCAGAAAGATAGACCCTTAGCCAGAATGCTTGTTTCAATAGATGGCTTTTACTAATATCAGTAAAAAGTGATAATAAGGGGTACACACATAAATTGGGGGCATGAGGAAAAAAGGGGTACAAGTGAAGCCCTATTCTTAAAGTCCCTAATAAATTCTACTCCTAATATGTGTGAAAATAGAAAGAAAAAAATATAAGGGGGTAGTACAATACAATCTTAAAATTGTAGTAGGTCTCTTTTACCTTCGCGTTTCGCCCTCCTTAATGATGGAGGGACTCATCAGGGATAAGAGAACCACAAACACAAATAATAAAAATGGGTGCACCTAATAGAACAGACACGATAAAGTAATCAGTATTATGATAAAGGGTAAGAGAAATAAGCAGGCGTCTCAAAAAGGAAGTCTGTGTCAGTCTTAGTCAGAGGTCTGTCTTAGAAATATGGTAACAGTTGCACAATAAATAGTACAGATACAGTAATGATACACATCCGCTGCAAAAAGTGATGGCTTCAGAGGGTGTTCTACAGATAGTAGCCTGTATTGTACATATAAAAGATGACAGCCGCACCAAGATTAGATATTGCACAAAGGCTGACAGATATATTATTCAAGTAACCACATATAAGATCACAGATTCCTAGACAATAAGCCGGGATGAGATGATAAAACTAAATATGTGGCACATCCAATGGAGACAGATGTATATTAGCCTAGGGCTCTGAAAAAGATATATGGTAGGAGAAGCTACACCTGATGATGGTGGTGGAATTGTCCCGTTTGGCGGTATGATATCCCGCACTGATAATGCTGCCTTGTATAATTCTTGATGTGCCACGAGGACGCCGCATGCGTCTGTTCTATTAGGTACACCCATTTATATTATTTGTGTTTGTGGTTCTCTTATCCCTGATGAGTCCCCCCATCATTAAGTAGGTGAAACGCGTAGGTAAAAGAGACCTACCACAATTTTAAGATTGTATTGTACTACCCCCTTATATTTTTTTCTTTCTATTTCCACACTTATATTAGGAGTAGAATTTATTAGGGACTTTAAGAATAGGGCTTCACCTGTACCCCTTTTTTCCTCATGCCCCCAATTTATGTGTGTACCCCTTATTATCACTTTTTACTGATATTAGTAAAAGTTATGTTTTAACCAAACTCGAATGGTGTCTATACTAAGTGGTGCCTGAAATCTAATTCTCATCACCATGAGTTCTATATCAATGTAAGGTTGTGGTACCTATTATCTATACCATAAGTTTTTTTTTTTTGTTTCAATAGATGTAAGAGCTCTTTTTCACAAGTTGAAGATTTTGACAGTATCTGTTGAGGTCTTTGAAGTATTGTCTTTTTAATCTGTTATAATGGGGTGTTCTTGTTGAATGTTTTTTTTGTCTTTCTTCGTCGGCCTCTCCCTCTCTTTCTTTTCTATTCTTTCTGAGGGGGCGGATTGGTAACACTCGATGTACTACTTCGGTTGTATATGGTGGTGGCTCCGGTGTGGGGTGAAGAATCGGGGGTAGTCCTAAAAAAGATTCTGCTAATAGTGTATGATTTGAGGCAAATAAGTTGTCTTCAGTCTCGTCCGATACGATCTGGAGGTTAGTGCAGGGGGTGTAAAATTGGTTGGAAGATTCTTGCAGTACATGGTCCTGAACAGACATTTTACCTACACGTCCACAGATGACCTTCAGAAGAAACTAATCTTTGAAAAATATGTTAGCTCTGAGCAAGCTGAAAAACAGAAAAAAAAAACCTACCTTAACAACTAATATAATAACAGGCTCTCTTTGATGTTGCATTGCTAACTCTAAATGTTGCCTTAGCATAAAAAAACGATGCAAGGAGTTCACCTCCAAAACTACAGGGGAAACACACAAAATCAAAACTCTAATGACATGCAAGACTGAATATGTAATAGACCTATTAGAATGTACCTGCCGCACTCAATATGTCGGAAGAACGACACAAATGCTCAGCAAGAGGCTTAATAAACACCGGTCAAATGTGGAAAAAGGCTACCAACAACATAGTGTCTCCCGTCATGCCACATTATGACATGAATGTAACTTTTCCGATTTTTCGGTAGTGCTAATTGAACATATCCCTGTCACAAGTCCCCGCCGCTACACCCAGCTGTGTAGAAGGGCGAAGTTTTGGATTTTTAAATTGAAAACATTAGGTCTAAATGACTATATTGAGCATACAATATAACTTACCAAAAACGGAGGAATAATCATTATTTCATATCTTCCTGAAGAATCCTGGACAAAGAGAAGAAGCGAGTAACTACTAACTCGCTTTGGAACAATCTGATTGGATTGGATTGATTTTAGCGCCTTTTTTACCATTTATATATGGCGCCTTACTGTATGCACCTTACGCTGTACATTTTGCAATTAAAAAAGGGGGAACTTATCCCTGAAACGCGTTTTGCATGTCTGTATCTCAATTTATGTATTAAAAAATGAGATTTTATACTAAAAAGACTGAACCTGCATTCCGATCTCTATAAGGCAGCCCCATAGCAGACCACTTTTTATTTTCTGCTCTATTTCCAAGTCTTTTGCCGACCTCCTATTGAGCGCCTGGCTGGACCCTGCAGGCTGCAGCCCCAGATCATCTGACCCCAAACGGAGGGGTGATATGCATTTACCAAGCCATACCCCAGGTGATTACCACTAATATTGGGGTTGTGGACTGGGATTATCCCACCAAATTACGTGAGGCGCTATCCTCTCCCTCTCTCTTTTTTTCTCCCTTATCTACAGTGCAGACCAAAAGTTTGGACACACCTTCTCATTCAAAGAGTTTTCTTTATTTTCATGACTATGAAAATTGTAGATTCACACTGAAGGCATCAAAACTATGAATTAACACATTTGGAATTATACACATAACAAAAAAAGTGTGAAACAACTGAAAATATATCATATTCTAGGTGGAAAGTATCCCCAAGTGCAGTCACAAAAACCATCAAGAGCTACAAAGAAACTGGCTCAAATGAGGAGGGCCCCAGGAAAGGAAGACCAAGAGTCACCTCTGCTGTGGAGGATAAGTTCATCCGAGTCAGAAATTGCAGGTTAACAGCAGCTCAGATTAGAGACCAGGTCAATGCCACACAGAGTTCTAGCAGCAGACACATCTCTAGAACAACTGTTAAGAGGAGACTGTGTGAAGCCTTCATGGTAGAATATCTGTTAGGAAACCACTGCTAAGGACAGGCAACAAGCAGAAGAGACTTGCTTGGGCTAAAGAACACAAGGAATGTACATTAGACCAGTGGAAATCTGTGCTTTGGTCTGATGAGTCCAAATTTGAGATCTTTGATTTCAACCACCATGTCTTTGTGCGACGCAGAAAGGGAGAACTGATGGACTCTACATGCCTGGTTCCCACCGTGAAGCATGGAGGAGGAGGTGTGATGGTGTGGAGGAGGAGGTGTGCTGGTGTGGAGGAGGAGGTGTGCTGGTGTGGAGGAGGAAGTGTGATGGTGTGGAGGAGGAGGTGTGCTGGTGTGGAGGAGGAGGTGTGATGGTGTGGGGGAGGAGGTGTGATGGTGTGGGGGGCTTTGCTGGTGACACTATTGAGGATTTATTCAAAATTGAAGGCATACTGAACCAGCATGGCTACCACAGCATCTTGCAGCAGCATGCTATTCCATCCGGTTTGCGTTTAGTTGGACCATAATTTATTTTTCAACAGGACAATGACCCCAAACACCTCCAGGCTGTGTAAGGGCTATTTGACCAAGAAGGAGAGTGATGGAGTGCTGCGCCAGATGACCTGGCCTCCACAGACTTGAACCCAATGAAGGCAAAAGGGCCAACAAGTGCTAAGCATTAGTGTTGCTCGCGAATATTCGCAATTCGAATATTATTCGCGAATATCGCATATTCGCGAATTCGCGAATTTCGCGAATATAGCGCTATATATTCGTAATTACGAATATTCGTTTTTTTTTTTTTTCTTCACAGTACACATCACAGTGATCACCCCTCTCTGCTTCCAGCTTGTGTGGTGTAAAGAAGGCTGTAATACTACTGTGTGAGACTGGCGTGCGAAAATTCGAATATGCGAAAATTAGCATATGCTAATTTTCGCATATGCGAATTTTCACGCGTGCTAATTTGATATATGCGAATTTTCACATATGTAACTTTTCGCATACGCGAATCTTCGCGAATGCGAAAATAAAACGAGAATATAACGAATATGCGAATATTCGCGAATATATGACGAATATTCGTCCATATATTCGCGAATATTCGCGAATTCGAATATGGCCTATGCCGCTCAACACTACTAAGCATCTCTGGGAACTCCTTCAAGACTGTTGGAAGACCATTTCAGGTGACTACCTCTTGAAACTCATCAAGAGAATGCCAAGAGTGTGCAAAGCAGGAATCAAAGAACCTAGAATATGACATATTTTCCGTTGTTTCACACTTTTTTGTTATGTCTATAATTCCACATGTGTTAATTCATAGTTTTGATGCCTTCAGTGTGAATCTACAATTTTCATAGTCATGAAAATAAAGCAAACTCTTTGACTGAGAAGGTGCATCCAAACTTTTGGTCTGTACTGTATATTCATACTTATTGTGTCTTACCTTCAAATATCTTACACATCTCAGTGAATACCTTCAACTCTACTTTCGGAACCACCAGCTCAGATCGAGTGGTGTATTGCAGTAGAACTTCATTCTGCGTGTGGTCACCATATATACTGTCTTATGTATTGCATCTTTGCATTACTTGGAACAAACTTACATTTATAACTCAGCATCAACCTTGGATTCTCTGATATTTTATCATGGCTCTTGAATTCTTAACCTCATTAGTTTAAAACAATTTAATCATAATCTGAGAGTAGCAAAGCTACCAAAAGGTGAGAAAAAACAGTGTTCTTTTTCAACATCTTTAGATTACACTAAATTATCATTATAAAATTATCCACGAAAAATATCACATTGTGAATGCAGGTACCATAAAATACTCAATTTTAAATAGTAAATATATATATATATATATATATATATATATATATATATTTCCTTCAAATTAGATTTTTGTGTTTCAGGAGAGGAGGCTGTCATTCTCCCTATAGGCCCACCTTTCTCCTCCCACTTCTTTATGTCATCGGTCACCACCCTTTTGAGTCTGGCATTTTTTCCTCCCTAAGGTTTGGTCAGTCTTAAACAACCCTTGAACGTCTAGTATCTGACTGGATTTCTGTGTTACGTTACATCAAGAGACATACAAGACACACGTAACATGTAACAATACATTTACAAATACTCAACGTACAACACACAGGGCCCACATTCTCACCAAAAATGTAAAAGAATAAAAAAAAATACATAACGAGCACTTTAAAAAAAATAAAATTAGCTGATTTAAAATACTTAGGTAATATTTATAAATTAACTAGTGATCACTTTTTTATATGTTATTTATGTTATATCTTATTTTATTTTTCTTGGCCAAACTTCTTCTCTTGTTACTCCTGTAATATAATCAGACAATTAATCACATTTCCTGATGCACTTCATTTTTTGGCATCCATCCTGTGCAACTGTTAAAACAAAACTTATTAGGCAATTAAAGGGGTATTCCAGGCAAAAACTTTTTTTTATATATCAACTGGCTCCGGAAAGTTAAACAGATTTGTAAATTACTTCTATTAAAAAAATCTTAATCCAATAGTTATTAGCTTCTGAAGTTGAGTTGCTGTTTTCTGTCTAACTGCTTTCTGATGACTCACGTCCCGGGAGCTGTCCAGCTCCTATGGGGATATTCTCCCATCATGCAAGGGATATTCTCCCATCATGTACAGCTCCCGTGACATCATCATTGAGCAGTTAGACAGAAAACTTCAGAAGCTAATAACTATTGGAAGGATTAAGATTTTTTAATAGAAGTAATTTACAAATCTGTTTACCTTTCCGGAGCCAGTTGATATATATATATATATATATATATATATATATATATATATATATATATATATATATATATAAAAATATAGAAAAAAGTTTTTGCCTGGAATACCGCTTTAATGAAATATCATCAAATAGGTTCAATTAATACCACATGGATTTTCTTTTCTTCTACACCAATCTAAAAAGGATCCATTACAACACAAACAGCTTCACAGAAAAAACATTCACTGGTCATATTCCATATATTCCTTATTCATTAATGCACATCACACATATACAACATACTTTATATCATAAGAACCATCCTATGAACATCATCACATGACTACATACACACAGCTTTCCCAGAGACCTACCACACCACCTGCATTCCATAGCACTAAACACTCATCATCATCTTCACTTTTACCCCTACCATTGGGAAAAAAAAACCTCCACTCATTCATCTCCATTCATTGATCAGGGGGACCCGTGTGGTCCCCCCTGACACCTTCAGTACATTCCTGAACAAAGTATTAACACTTTTTACAGTTCCAACAAACTTTTTGGACTCTTCTACATTCTTGTAACATAGTATCAATTACATAAACAGTCTCACCTTTTCTAATCCTACCTTCCTTCTGCGCCTTTTGCAACATACTGTTTCCCATCCTCTTAAATATGCAGTCACATTTAACACTGCTGTATATGAATACTTCTGTCCATTAACCATCAGTATATTCCAAACTTTCAGCTGCCTTAATATCCACATGCTTTTCCTTCTCCACATGCTTTTCCTTCACTTATCACATGCTTTTCCATCAAAACATTGAGTCTCTATTTTGTTTCTCTCTCTCATGCTATCAAGCTACTTAAAACAATCCACACCTACCTCATCTGTCTCACCACTTGTACACAAAATCAACTCCCGGACCAAACCCACCAACTTCCTCAACAAAATGCACACAGTCATATGCCCACTCAAACTACCATATCCAAAATCACCAAGGAACATTCTTTAGGAGATAATGAGACAATCAATCCTACTCAACAACTTAGTTTACAACACACACACAGTTTTGAAACTTCTATACACTCTGCACACTCATACATCATTCACTTGGCACAACTCAGTCACCCATTTCTTCGGAGATAAATCATTAGGGGTCAATTAACGGACACATTTAAATACAGTTCTACCTTTTCATCTAAGTCTGGCTTTTAAATAATGATTGCAGACTGTTCACATCCATCAAAGTTTAACCATTTCAAAGTTAAAAACATTTTTTTTGGGGGGAGTAGTGAGGACCGTGTAATTACCCTATTAACAAGATGGATGGATCAGCCGTACAAAGATAGGTACAACCAAAATTTGTCTCCTGATACTAATCTTCTGGTACAAAAAAGATACTGGCAAATAAAAAAAATACCAGAGTACATTTTTAGCTCAGGTCCAACACAAAACAAAAAGAGAAAAAATAAAATATATATATCAGCAATAGACTAAAAAGTTATCAAGGATACAGTAAAAAGATACTGGACTGGAAATATACCAGATGTACGATATACAAAAGATATAACTTGAAACAGATACTGGATTGGTACAATATCACATAACTCTTATACCCCCAAAAGTTACCAGCAGTACAATTTCACAAAAAAGTTATCCTTTGATACAGATACTGAATTCTTACAAACAACTGATATCAGACAATTTTTATACACCACGTTACGAGCAGTACGATACTGGACTGGGATTCTACCAGCAGTTCGATTTTACAAAAAAGTTACTTGACTGATTTAAAAAAATATATATCAGAAGTGCATATTTACACAAAAGATATCAGAAAATACATCACTATTTACAAGAGATTAAAAAAAAATTCAAAAATCTACAGCATTTTTAATTCCCTTGACAGTATCCACTGAGTAGATCTAAAAATGTCAAAAATCCAAGCAGGACATTTTCAGAATCGAAAATGTCTGTTAGATTTCCTAAAGCTCAAAAATCCAAAAGAAATCTTATTAAGCAGTGCATTTTCAATGTTAAGGTTTGCAAAAGAACATTAGCACGAAATGTTAAGGTTCGCAAAAAGAACATTTTACTTGTTCTCTCACAACTTCTCCCAATTTGCTAAACTGTAGACTTAGATTTAAGCAGCAGCAGTAAGTCACCTGCGACTAGAACTTCTCTGTGAAATTGAGACCACACAGCGGGGAGATTCCCTGTCGCTAGGGCTAGTCCTAGAGGGTCGACAAAAGCCATCTTCCAGGCTCCCAAACCTGAGCAAAGGACACAAATAAGCTACAGTTTCATGCTGTAGTTGTAGTTTTGCAACATCTGGAGGGCTACCATTTGGATACCACTGTAATAGTGGTCTCCAAACTGTGACCCTCCAGATGTTTCAAAACTACAACTTCCAGCATGCCCTTTGCTGTCTGGGCATGCTGGGAGTTGCAGTTTGGCAACCACTAGGAAGGCAGCAGTAAAGATCGCTTTACTGCCACCTCCCTTGATGCTCCACGCTGTCGCCACCCTACCTCCGCCACTGATCTCCGCTGATATCACCGACGATCGGCAGTCCCTACGACATCTTCTTTGCAGGTACCGGCCGCCATCTTCTCCCCCCATTCTGGCCGACATCCATGGGTGGGCAGAGCGGGAGGTTTCCATGGCAACCCCCCGTCTTCAACTGCCATTGGTCAGTACTCAGTGCTGACTAATGGCAGGGGATAGGAGGAGGTTGCATCACTGCAACCTCGCTCCTATCCCTTAGGATGATCGGGGTTGTCACTGACAGCTCCAATCATCCCTATTTTCCATGCGATCGGGTCACCAGAGACCCGATCAGCCCGGAATAGCAGAAAATCGCATTTCTGAATTGACATGCGATTTCCTGTGATCGCTGACATGGGGGGGGGGTCTCATGATCCCCCTCTGCAATGTGCCGGGTTGCCTGCTGAATGATTTCAGCAGGCATCCCAGTCCGGTCTCCAATTGGCTAGTGGCGGGGAATTCCCACGGGCGTATCCATATGCCCTACGTCCTTAAGGACTCGGGATGCAGGGTGTATGCATACGCCCTGCGTCCTGAACAGGTTATGGCCTAACCAACAGCCATCCTTGACATTTGGTAATAAACAGAACTCTAAAGAATTCTTGGGGACAGCTCCTGAGCTTCCTGCTGAGAAAGAGTTTTATACCAACTTTTTGTCTGATGTATATTTCTAGTGTCGACACTCAGCAGTATACAGCGGCAGTCACGCACATTTTAAGGCCTAACCAGCAGCCACCCCTGCTGTTCATTGGCTACATCTACCACCAATTGACCACCGTCCCTGCTGTCCATTGGCTACTGATAAGGATGACCCTTACGATTTTGATTACTGATCAATATATATATATATATATATATATATATATATAAATATACATTACTTTCCTTATGAGACATATCATCTTGCTATTTGCTTGTAACTAAGATGAAGACCTTTGGTCAAAAGACACAAGATAAAGAAGTTGGAAGTTAGAGACAAAACATTTGAAGAAATATTGACTGTGCAGAAGGACGCATAAATCCGGAATTTTCAGGTAGAATACTGAAATGACAACATAAGTGACCTATGGCTAAAAAAGAAATGAATGCTTAATATGCTAATGAATACTGACGCAATGCTCAAATAACTAATCAAAATATAACATGATGATTTTGACTTGATAACTAACCTCCCCTTTTTGTCAACTGTAAAAACAGTGTACTTCCATGTAATAAACAGAACTCCTTGGGACAGCTCCTTAACCAGTATGCTGAGAAGGTGATATATATCAACATTTTGTTTGATGTTTATTTCTTGTGTTGACATTCAGCAGTATACAGCGGCAGTCACTCACATTTTAAGGCCTAAACAGCAGCCAACCCTGACATTTGGTGTCAGAAGTGGGATCTGATCCCTGGACCACACTCGAGGGAAGAGCCAGGTCTGGTGGACCGACACACCCGGGGGCCCAGGGAGAACCAGGAGTTCGATTAGCTCCACAAGAAAAAGGTAAGCTGATTTCTTTATTTATCTGTAGCTTATCTGTGTCCTTTGGGAAGTTTTGTGGGATCCTGGGAGATGGCTTTTGTCCACCCTCTAGGACTAGTCCTTAACGACAGGGAATCTCCCCACTGTGTGGTCTCAATTTCACAGAGAAGTTTTAGTCACAGGTGACTGACTGCTGCTGCTTAAATCTAAGTCCACAGTTTAGCAAATTGGGAGAAGTTGTGAGAGAACCAAAATAGAGACTTAACGTTTTGATGGAAAAGCATGTGATAAGTGAAGGAAAAGCATGTGGATATTAAGGCAATTAAAAGTTTCAAATATACTGATGGTTGATGGACAAAAGTATTCATATACAGCAGTGTTATATACAATATTCATATACGTTTGTAAGCTAAAAGGCAAAGGGAAATATGAAGGTGACTGCATGTTTAAGAGGATGGGAAACAGTATGTTACAGAAGGCGCAGAGGAAGGTAGGATTAAGAAAAGTGAGTGTTTATGTGATACTATGGTACAAGAAGTTTGTTTGAACTGTAAAAAGTTTTAATATTTTGTTCAGGAATGTAATGAAGGTGTCGGGGGGAACCACAAGGGTCCCCTGGATCAATGAATTGAGATGAATGAATGGAATGTTTTTTTTAATGGTAGGGGTAAAATGGAAGATGATGATGATGATGAGGAGTGTTTAGTGCTATGGAATGCAGAGTGTGTAGTAGGTCTCTAGGAAAGCTGTGTGTATGTAGTCATATGATGACTTTCATAGGATGTTCATATGATATAAAGTATGTTGTATATGTGTGATGTTTTTTAATGAATCAGGAATATATGGAATATGACCAGTGAATGTTTTCTCTGTGAAGCTGTTTGTGTTGTAATGGATCCTTTTTTAGATTGGTGAAGAATGTTCACTCTCTCCCTCTCTCTCTCTCTCTTTTTTTTTTTTTCTCTGTTGAGAGCACCATTCCTAGTTGTTTGTTTTTTCTCCTCTCCTCAGCTTATCTTTTTGGCTAACAGATACTGTTAAGTCACCTTTCTGTTTTGCATAATTTTGCCTTAACTACTTGTCAGGCCCCGTAGAACATACTGTACTGTTTTTGTCAGTTTAAAAGTGCTGCTTATAAACAATTGCTGTCTCATTGGGTTAAATGTAGATTGCATTCACTGACATGTAGTAGTATTGGTGCTTATTAGTAGCACCAGTAGATGGATCAGTCTGGGTACAAAGGGGGGTGGTTCATAAGGAGCCACTCGTCTCAGTGTAGCATCACATACCCCTTTTTCCTCCTGAACCTGAGAGTATTAGGCGGAATATATAGTAGGGAAAGATGAAGTTTAACAAATATCATTAGGGGGGAATTGTTGAGATTGATTAAAATGATTCTGATTGTTGATCAATTTATTAATACTTATATACCATTGCTAATGTTGAAGAAAGATATTTGTTATCCTTAACCTATATATATATATATCAGCTCGCTATTTACTTGTAACTAAGATGAATACTTTGGGATGAGGCCAAAAGAAGCAAGATAAAGAAGTTGGACGTTAGAGACAAAACATTTGAAGAAATGTAGACTGTGCATAAGGACGGATACATTCGGAATTTTCTTGTAGAATAGGGAAATGGCAACATAAGTGACCTATGGCTAAGAAAGAAATGAATGCATAATATGCTAATACATACAGACACAATACTCAAATAACCAATCAAAATATAATATGATGATTTTGACGTGATAACTAACCTCCCTTTTTTGTCAAATGTAAAAGCCAATGTACTTCTGTGTAATAAACAGAACTCATTGGGACAGCTCCTTAGCCAGTATGCTGAGAAGGAGCTATATACCAACATTTTGTCCGGTGTTTATTTTTTGTGTCGACACCCAGCAGTGTACAGAGGCAGTCATTCACATTTTCAGGCCTAACCAGCAGCCAACCATAACAATATCATTGTGTATTCTCCTCACTATAGAGAAGACATCCCATGTAGCCACTGATATCATTGTGTATTCTCCTCACTATAGAGAAGACGTCACCTGTACTCACTGATATCATTGTGTACTCTCCTCACTATAGAGAAGTAGTCACCGATATCATTGTGTATTCTTCTCACTATAGAGAAGACATCACCTGTAATCACAGATATCATTGTGTACTCTCTTCACTATAGAGAAGACGTCATTTATAATCACTGATATCATTGTGTATTCTCCTCACTATAGAGAAGACATCACCTGTAATCACTGATATCATTGTGTATTCTCCTCACTATAGAGAACACATCACCTGTAGTCACTGATATCATTGTGTATTCTTCTCACTATAGAGAAGACGTCACCTTTAATCACTGATATCATTGTGTATTCTCCTCACTATAGAGAAGACGTCACCTGTAGCCACTGATATCATTGTGTATTCTCCTCACTATAAAGAAGACGTCACCTGTAGCCACTGATATCTTTGCGTATTCTCACTATAGAGAAGACGTCACCTGTAGTCACTGATATCTTTCTGTATTCTCCTCACTATAGAGAACACGTCAACTGTAGTCACTGATATCATTGTGTATTCTTCTCACTATAGAGAAGACATCACCTTTAATCACTGATATAATTGTGTATTCTCCTCACTATAGAGAAGATGTCACCTGTAATCACTGATATCATTGTGTATTCTCCTCACTATAGAGAAGATGTCACCTGTAGTCACTGATATCATTGTGTATTCTCCTCACTATAGAGAAGATGTCACCTGTAATCACTGATATCATTGTGTATTCTCCTCACTATAGAGAAGACGTCATCTGTAGTCACTGATATCATTGTGTATTCTCCTCACTATAAAGAAGACGTCATCTGTAGTCACTGATATCATTGTGTATTCTCCTCACTATAGAGAAGATGTCACCTGTAGTCACTGATATCATTGTGTACTCTCCTCACTATAGAGAAGTAGTCACCGATATCATTGTGTATTCTTCTCACTATAGAGAAGACATCACCTGTAATCACTGATATCATTGTGTACTCTCTTCACTATAGAGAAGACGTCATTTATAATCACTGATATCATTGTGTATTCTCCTCACTATAGAGAAGACATCACCTGTAATCACTGATATCATTGTGTATTCTCCTCACTATAGAGAAGACGTCACCTGTACTCACTGATATCATTGTGTACTCTCCTCACTATAGAGAAGTAGTCACTGATATCATTGTGTATTCTTCTCACTATAGAGAAGACATCATCTGTAATCACTGATATCATTGTGTACTCTCTTCACTATAGAGAAGACGTCATTTATAATCACTGATATCATTGTGTATTCTCCTCACTATAGAGAAGACATCACCTGTAATCACTGATATCATTGTGTATTCTCCTCACTATAGAGAACACATCACCTGTAGTCACTGATATCATTGTGTAATCTTCTCACTATAGAGAAGATGTCACCTTTAATCATTGATATCATTGTGTATTCTCCTCACTATAGAGAAGACGTCACCTGTAGCCACTGATATCATTGTGTATTCTCCTCACTATAAAGAAGACGTCACCTATAGCCACTGATATCTTTGCGTATTCTCACTATAGAGAAGACGTCACCTGTAGTCACTGATATCTTTCTGTATTCTCCTCACTATAGAGAACACGTCAACTGTAGTCACTGATATCATTGTGTATTCTTCTCACTATAGAGAAGACGTCACCTTTAATCACTGATATAATTGTGTATTCTCCTCACTATAGAGAAGATGTCACCTGTAATCACTGATATCATTGTGTATTCTCCTCACTATAGAGAAGATGTCACCTGTAGTCACTGATATAATTGTGTATTCTCCTCACTATAGAGAAGATGTCACCTGTAATCACTGATATCATTGTGTTTTCTCCTCACTATAGAGAAGACGTCATCTGTAGTCACTGATATCATTGTGTATTCTCCTTACTATAGAGAAGATGTCACCTGTAGTCACTGATATCATTGTGTATTCTCCTCACTATAGAGAAGACCTCACCTGTAATCACTGATATCATTGTGTATTCTCCTCACTATAGAGAAGACGTCACCTGTAGTCACTGATATCATTGTGTATTCTTCTCACTATAGAGAAGACATCACCTGTAGTCACTGATATCATTGTGTATTCTCCTCACTATAGAGAAGATGTCACCTGTAATCACTGATATCATTGTGTATTCTCCTCACTATAGAGAAGACATCCCCTGTAATCACTGATATCATTATGTATTCTTCTCACTATAAAGAAGACATCACCTGTAGTCACTGATATCATTGTGTATTCTCCTCACTATAGAGAAGACATCACCTGTAATCACTGATATCATTGTGTATTCTCCTCACTATAGAGAAGACGTCACCTGTACTCACTGATATCATTGTGTACTCTCCTCACTATAGAGAAGTAGTCACCGATATCATTGTGTATTCTTCTCACTATAGAGAAGACATCACCTGTAATCACAGATATCATTGTGTACTCTCTTCACTATAGAGAAGACGTCATTTATAATCACTGATATCATTGTGTATTCTCCTCACTATAGAGAAGACATCACCTGTAATCACTGATATCATTGTGTATTCTCCTCACTATAGAGAACACATCACCTGTAGTCACTGATATCATTGTGTATTCTCCTCACTATAGAGAAGACATCACCTGTAATCACTGATATCATTGTGTATTCTCCTCACTATAGAGAACACATCACCTGTAGTCACTGATATCATTGTGTAATCTTCTCACTATAGAGAAGATGTCACCTTTAATCATTGATATCATTGTGTATTCTCCTCACTATAGAGAAGACGTCACCTGTAGCCACTGATATCATTGTGTATTCTCCTCACTATAAAGAAGACGTCACCTATAGCCACTGATATCTTTGCGTATTCTCACTATAGAGAAGACGTCACCTGTAGTCACTGATATCTTTCTGTATTCTCCTCACTATAGAGAACACGTCAACTGTAGTCACTGATATCATTGTGTATTCTTCTCACTATAGAGAAGACGTCACCTTTAATCACTGATATAATTGTGTATTCTCCTCACTATAGAGAAGATGTCACCTGTAATCACTGATATCATTGTGTATTCTCCTCACTATAGAGAAGATGTCACCTGTAGTCACTGATATAATTGTGTATTCTCCTCACTATAGAGAAGATGTCACCTGTAATCACTGATATCATTGTGTTTTCTCCTCACTATAGAGAAGACGTCATCTGTAGTCACTGATATCATTGTGTATTCTCCTTACTATAGAGAAGATGTCACCTGTAGTCACTGATATCATTGTGTATTCTCCTCACTATAGAGAAGACCTCACCTGTAATCACTGATATCATTGTGTATTCTCCTCACTATAGAGAAGACGTCACCTGTAGTCACTGATATCATTGTGTATTCTTCTCACTATAAAGAAGACATCACCTGTAGTCACTGATATCATTGTGTATTCTCCTCACTATAGAGAAGATGTCACCTGTAATCACTGATATCATTGTGTATTCTCCTCACTATAGAGAAGACATCCCCTGTAATCACTGATATCATTATGTATTCTTCTCACTATAAAGAAGACATCACCTGTAGTCACTGATATCATTGTGTATTCTCCTCACTATAGAGAAGACATCACCTGTAATCACTGATATCATTGTGTATTCTCCTCACTATAGAGAAGACGTCACCTGTACTCACTGATATCATTGTGTACTCTCCTCACTATAGAGAAGTAGTCACCGATATCATTGTGTATTCTTCTCACTATAGAGAAGACATCACCTGTAATCACAGATATCATTGTGTACTCTCTTCACTATAGAGAAGACGTCATTTATAATCACTGATATCATTGTGTATTCTCCTCACTATAGAGAAGACATCACCTGTAATCACTGATATCATTGTGTATTCTCCTCACTATAGAGAACACATCACCTGTAGTCACTGATATCATTGTGTATTCTCCTCACTATAGAGAAGACATCACCTGTAATCACTGATATCATTGTGTATTCTCCTCACTATAGAGAACACATCACCTGTAGTCACTGATATCATTGTGTAATCTTCTCACTATAGAGAAGATGTCACCTTTAATCATTGATATCATTGTGTATTCTCCTCACTATAGAGAAGACGTCACCTGTAGCCACTGATATCATTGTGTATTCTCCTCACTATAAAGAAGACGTCACCTATAGCCACTGATATCTTTGCGTATTCTCACTATAGAGAAGACGTCACCTGTAGTCACTGATATCTTTCTGTATTCTCCTCACTATAGAGAACACGTCAACTGTAGTCACTGATATCATTGTGTATTCTTCTCACTATAGAGAAGACGTCACCTTTAATCACTGATATAATTGTGTATTCTCCTCACTATAGAGAAGATGTCACCTGTAATCACTGATATCATTGTGTATTCTCCTCACTATAGAGAAGATGTCACCTGTAGTCACTGATATAATTGTGTATTCTCCTCACTATAGAGAAGATGTCACCTGTAATCACTGATATCATTGTGTTTTCTCCTCACTATAGAGAAGACGTCATCTGTAGTCACTGATATCATTGTGTATTCTCCTTACTATAGAGAAGATGTCACCTGTAGTCACTGATATCATTGTGTATTCTCCTCACTATAGAGAAGACCTCACCTGTAATCACTGATATCATTGTGTATTCTCCTCACTATAGAGAAGACGTCACCTGTAGTCACTGATATCATTGTGTATTCTTCTCACTATAAAGAAGACATCACCTGTAGTCACTGATATCATTGTGTATTCTCCTCACTATAGAGAAGATGTCACCTGTAATCACTGATATCATTGTGTATTCTCCTCACTATAGAGAAGACATCCCCTGTAATCACTGATATCATTATGTATTCTTCTCACTATAAAGAAGACATCACCTGTAGTCACTGATATCATTGTGTATTCTCCTCACTATAGAGAAGACATCACCTGTAATCACTGATATCATTGTGTATTCTCCTCACTATAGAGAAGACGTCACCTGTACTCACTGATATCATTGTGTACTCTCCTCACTATAGAGAAGTAGTCACCGATATCATTGTGTATTCTTCTCACTATAGAGAAGACATCACCTGTAATCACAGATATCATTGTGTACTCTCTTCACTATAGAGAAGACGTCATTTATAATCACTGATATCATTGTGTATTCTCCTCACTATAGAGAAGACATCACCTGTAATCACTGATATCATTGTGTATTCTCCTCACTATAGAGAACACATCACCTGTAGTCACTGATATCATTGTGTATTCTCCTCACTATAGAGAAGACATCACCTGTAATCACTGATATCATTGTGTATTCTCCTCACTATAGAGAACACATCACCTGTAGTCACTGATATCATTGTGTAATCTTCTCACTATAGAGAAGATGTCACCTTTAATCATTGATATCATTGTGTATTCTCCTCACTATAGAGAAGACGTCACCTGTAGCCACTGATATCATTGTGTATTCTCCTCACTATAAAGAAGACGTCACCTATAGCCACTGATATCTTTGCGTATTCTCACTATAGAGAAGACGTCACCTGTAGTCACTGATATCTTTCTGTATTCTCCTCACTATAGAGAACACGTCAACTGTAGTCACTGATATCATTGTGTATTCTTCTCACTATAGAGAAGACGTCACCTTTAATCACTGATATAATTGTGTATTCTCCTCACTATAGAGAAGATGTCACCTGTAATCACTGATATCATTGTGTATTCTCCTCACTATAGAGAAGATGTCACCTGTAGTCACTGATATCATTGTGTATTCTCCTCACTATAGAGAAGATGTCACCTGTAATCACTGATATCATTGTGTATTCTCCTCACTATAGAGAAGACGTCATCTGTAGTCACTGATATCATTGTGTATTCTCCTTACTATAGAGAAGATGTCACCTGTAGTCACTGATATCATTGTGTATTCTCCTCACTATAGAGAAGACCTCACCTGTAATCACTGATATCATTGTGTATTCTCCTCACTATAGAGAAGACGTCACCTGTAGTCACTGATATCATTGTGTATTCTTCTCACTATAAAGAAGACATCACCTGTAGTCACTGATATCATTGTGTATTCTCCTCACTATAGAGAAGATGTCACCTGTAATCACTGATATCATTGTGTATTCTCCTCACTATAGAGAAGACATCACCTGTAATCACTGATATCATTATGTATTCTTCTCACTATAAAGAAGACATCACCTGTAGTCACTGATATCATTGTGTATTCTCCTCACTATAGAGAAGACATCACCTGTAATCACTGATATCATTGTGTATTCTCCTCACTATAGAGAAGACATCACCTGTAATCACTGATATAATTGTGTATTCTCCTCACTATAGAGAAGACGTCACCTGTAGTCACTTATATCATTATGTATTGTCCTCATTATAGAGAAGACGGCACCTGTAATCACTGATATCATTGCGTATTCCCCTCCCTATAGACAAGACGGCACCTGTAGTCACTGATATCATTGTGTATTCTCCTCACTATAGAGAAGACGTCACCTGTAGTCACTGATATCATTGTGTATTCTTCTCACTATAAAGAAGACATCACCTGTAGTCACTGATATCATTGTGTATTCTCCTCACTATAGAGAAGATGTCACCTGTAATCACTGATATCATTGTGTATTCTCCTCACTATAGAGAAGACATCACCTGTAATCACTGATATCATTATGTATTCTTCTCACTATAAAGAAGACATCACCTGTAGTCACTGATATCATTGTGTATTCTCCTCACTATAGAGAAGACATCACCTGTAATCACTGATATCATTGTGTATTCTCCTCACTATAGAGAAGACATCACCTGTAATCACTGATATAATTGTGTATTCTCCTCACTATAGAGAAGACGTCACCTGTAGTCACTTATATCATTATGTATTGTCCTCATTATAGAGAAGACGGCACCTGTAATCACTGATATCATTGCGTATTCCCCTCCCTATAGACAAGACGGCACCTGTAGTCACTGATATCATTGTGTATTCTCCTCACTATAGAGAAGACGTCATCTGTAATCACTAATGTCTTTGTGTATCCTCCTCATTATAGAGAATACATCACCTGTAATCACTGATTTAATTCTGTATTCTCCTCACTATAGAGAAGACGTCACCTGTAATCACTGATATCATTGTATATTCTCCTCACTTTAGAGAAGACATCACCTGTAATCACTGATATCATGGTGTATTCTCCTCACTATAGAGAACACATCACCTGTAGTCACTGATATCATTGTGTAATCTTCTCACTATAGAGAAGATGTCACCTTTAATCATTGATATCATTGTGTATTCTCCTCACTATAGAGAAGACGTCACCTGTAGCCACTGATATCATTGTGTATTCTCCTCACTATAAAGAAGACGTCACCTATAGCCACTGATATCTTTGCGTATTCTCACTATAGAGAAGACGTCACCTGTAGTCACTGATATCTTTCTGTATTCTCCTCACTATAGAGAACACGTCAACTGTAGTCACTGATATCATTGTGTATTCTTCTCACTATAGAGAAGACGTCACCTTTAATCACTGATATAATTGTGTATTCTCCTCACTATAGAGAAGATGTCACCTGTAATCACTGATATCATTGTGTATTCTCCTCACTATAGAGAAGATGTCACCTGTAGTCACTGATATCATTGTGTATTCTCCTCACTATAGAGAAGATGTCACCTGTAATCACTGATATCATTGTGTATTCTCCTCACTATAGAGAAGACGTCATCTGTAGTCACTGATATCATTGTGTATTCTCCTTACTATAGAGAAGATGTCACCTGTAGTCACTGATATCATTGTGTATTCTCCTCACTATAGAGAAGACCTCACCTGTAATCACTGATATCATTGTGTATTCTCCTCACTATAGAGAAGACGTCACCTGTAGTCACTGATATCATTGTGTATTCTTCTCACTATAAAGAAGACATCACCTGTAGTCACTGATATCATTGTGTATTCTCCTCACTATAGAGAAGATGTCACCTGTAATCACTGATATCATTGTGTATTCTCCTCACTATAGAGAAGACATCACCTGTAATCACTGATATCATTATGTATTCTTCTCACTATAAAGAAGACATCACCTGTAGTCACTGATATCATTGTGTATTCTCCTCACTATAGAGAAGACATCACCTGTAATCACTGATATCATTGTGTATTCTCCTCACTATAGAGAAGACATCACCTGTAATCACTGATATAATTGTGTATTCTCCTCACTATAGAGAAGACGTCACCTGTAGTCACTTATATCATTATGTATTGTCCTCATTATAGAGAAGACGGCACCTGTAATCACTGATATCATTGCGTATTCCCCTCCCTATAGACAAGACGGCACCTGTAGTCACTGATATCATTGTGTATTCTCCTCACTATAGAGAAGACGTCACCTGTAGTCACTGATATCATTGTGTATTCTTCTCACTATAAAGAAGACATCACCTGTAGTCACTGATATCATTGTGTATTCTCCTCACTATAGAGAAGATGTCACCTGTAATCACTGATATCATTGTGTATTCTCCTCACTATAGAGAAGACATCACCTGTAATCACTGATATCATTATGTATTCTTCTCACTATAAAGAAGACATCACCTGTAGTCACTGATATCATTGTGTATTCTCCTCACTATAGAGAAGACATCACCTGTAATCACTGATATCATTGTGTATTCTCCTCACTATAGAGAAGACATCACCTGTAATCACTGATATAATTGTGTATTCTCCTCACTATAGAGAAGACGTCACCTGTAGTCACTTATATCATTATGTATTGTCCTCATTATAGAGAAGACGGCACCTGTAATCACTGATATCATTGCGTATTCCCCTCCCTATAGACAAGACGGCACCTGTAGTCACTGATATCATTGTGTATTCTCCTCACTATAGAGAAGACGTCATCTGTAATCACTAATGTCTTTGTGTATCCTCCTCATTATAGAGAATACATCACCTGTAATCACTGATTTAATTCTGTATTCTCCTCACTATAGAGAAGACGTCACCTGTAATCACTGATATCATTGTATATTCTCCTCACTTTAGAGAAGACATCACCTGTAATCACTGATATCATGGTGTATTCTCCTCACTATAGAGAAGACATCACCTGTAGTCACTGATATCATTGTATATTCTCCTCACCATAGAGAAGACGTCACCTGTAGCCACTGATATCTTTGTGTATTCTCCTCACTATGTCCCATCAGAGCTGGAGTCACTTGTATGTTCTGCAGTGATGATGGGTGAAACAACAATTCCCAGCATCCTCTTACCACTGCTAAGGTCATACTGAGAACTGTAGTTTTGCATGGTAAAACATATTTAGTGCTTTCTTAACTTTTTTAATAGGGATATTTAATTATTATAGTGTTAATGGTACTCTGCAACACACTAACCCCACTGGTGTTTGTCACAACAGGCTAAAAAAATATACTTTGGTGGGGGGTATGGGGTGACACCATTTTCTACCGCACCGGGTGACACCAACCCTAGCAACGCCACTGCCCACCACTTCTATTAGTATTAACTATTATGTCTAATCGTATCTCGTTCCCTCTCAGCATTTCCCCCACGATGTCTTACAGTATCCCCACCACATGCTTACTGGCAGAGGTCATGGCAGGGGTGCTAAATCCTCTACCACTTCCTCTGGCAACCATTCCTTTAAGAGACCTTGTTTTTATTGTTATGTTCTTGGGGTGATTTGGCATTCACCAAGTAGTCAGGTGATATAGAAACTTGCAGTCAACTTTCACTTTTAATGCTTTTTTAAGTGTACCTGTCATTAGCAAAAACTTTTCAAATTGTGTAGATAATATCATTATATGTACATTTGTAATATACACTGGTTAAAAATGGTGTATATTTTTGTCCCTGCATCTATTGCCTATGTGTCTCTGTAAAGAGACCAAATACAGGAAGTGTGAGTGGACAAGCACGGCACTGTACACGGAGGACAAGCAGGACTCTGTACACTGAGGACAAGCAGGGCTCTGTACACTGAGGACAAGCAGGACTCTGTACACTCAGAACAAGCAGGGCTCTGCACACTGAGGACAAGCATGGCCCTGTACACTGAGGACAAGCGGGGCTCTGTACACTGAGGACAAACGGGGCTCTGCACACTGAGGACAAGCAAGGCTCTGTACACTGAGGACAAGCAGGGCTCTGTACACTGAGGACAAGCAGGGCTCTGTACACTGAGGACAAGCAGGGTTCTGTACACTGAGGACAAGCAGGGCTCTGTGCACCAATGACAAGCAGGATCTGTGCACCGATGACAAACAGGGCTCTGTGCACTGAGGACAAGCAGGGTTCTGTACACTGAGGACAAGCAGGGCTCTGTGCGCCAAAGACAAGCAGGATCTGTGCACCAATGACAAACAGGGCTCTGTGCACTGAGGACAAGCAGGATCTGTACACTGAGGCTCTATGACATGCCCCCGGCTCACACAGCAGGATGATTAACAAGCCAGGAGCCTGCACATAGCCCTGCTTGTCCACCCACACTTCCTTTATTTCGACTCCTCACAGAGACACACAGGCAATAGCTGCAGGGACAAAAATATACACATTTTTTAACCAATGTATATTACAAATACAGATATAATGGTATTATCTAAATTATATGAAATGTTTTTGTTAACAACAAGTGCAATTTAATGTGGATTTACGTTAACCACATGTAGAAATGCTATGTTTGATCAAATCCAGAAAATACACGTAACTTGGCCATTCTGTGTTCACTATAAATGCTTTTGATGCCATCAATCATCCTTAAGCTGTAAGATGAAATTGAAGAGAAGGCAGGCCTGGAGAGACAAAAGGACTAGATATGCACAATAAGGAATAGTCAAGCAAATGCTCTGTTTATTCTTAGAAACTCTAGATCTTATATAGGCAAAATGATGTAAACAATTGCATATTTCAAAATAGAAAAACCAGACATATATTGAAAAAAGGAGTAGAAAAATGGAAAAACAATAAATCAGACTAATAATCTATTGAAACTCAAGAAAGTGACTTCTATATGAGAATTATTGCCTGTTTGGCTTCCTTTTCTCATAATATTTTACGTTTTCAATTATAAAACAATGAAAGAATATTAGCTCCAAAACAACACATACACACAGATATGCACATTACACATGGTACAGAAGATACACAAGATATGTAGAAGTCACAAGGCAATGTAGGGGTTACAAAAACATAAATTAACCCATAGAGAAGAAAAGATATCTCACTCA
Source organism: Hyla sarda (assembly GCF_029499605.1). Taxonomy (NCBI): domain Eukaryota; kingdom Metazoa; phylum Chordata; class Amphibia; order Anura; family Hylidae; genus Hyla; species Hyla sarda. Next base: position 5,489,832 of record NC_079191.1, read on the forward strand.
CCAGTCCAGGAAACCAAAAAGCAGCTTTATTCAGGAACTAGCAGGGCAGCAAGCATCATGCAGGTAGGGTCAGAGAAGTGGGGGAGTGGATCACAGGTGTGAGGCGTGTGCAGTAGGGCAACTAATCGTTTCACGTCATAGGTGACACTTCATCCGGCCTCTCCAAAGGAGAGGCCGGATGAAGCGTCATCTATGACGTGAAACGATTCGTTGCCCTGCTGCCTTCAGGGAGGCTGGATGAAGCGTCACCTATGACGTGAAACGACTCGTTGCCCTACTGCCTTCGGAGAGGCCGGATGAAGTGTCACCTATGACGTGAAATGACTCGTTGCCCTACTGCCTTCGGAGAGGCCGGATGAAGCGTCACCCATGACATGAAACGATTCGTTGCCCTACTGCCTTCGAAGAGGCCGGATGAAGTTACACCTATGACGTGAAACGACTCGTTGCCCTACTGCCTTCGGAGAGGCCGGATGAAGTGTCACCTATGACGTGAAACGACTCGTTGCCCTACTGCCTTTGGAAAGGCTGGATGAAGCATCACCTATAATGTGAAACGATTCATTGCCCTACTGCTTTCGGGGAGGCCGGATGAAGCGTCACCTATGATGTGAAACGATTCGTTGCCCTACTACCTTTGGAAAGGCCGGATGAAGCGTCACCTGTGACGTGAAACGATTTGTTGCCCTACTGCACACGCCCCACACCTGTGATCCACTCGCCAATTTCCCTGACCCTAGGCTGTATTGGAACATAACCTGCATGATGCTTGCTGCCGTGCTAGTTCCTTAATAAAGCAGTTTTTTTGTTTCCTGGACCGGTGAGTGCGATATCTTTTCTTCTCTATGTGTTCATTTCTCATTGAGACTCTTCTCCGCACCCCACATCGGGAACTGGGTCAGTAGCAGATAGTCCTAGCAGATTGTGTTCTTTTGTTATCACAGTGCTGCCGCCGCTCCTTGTTTTCTTCTGTTTGCTGACCTTACAAAAACATACTTGAGTAGTGCTAACCATAATGAAGGAGAAGCAGGGTAAATGAGGTAACTCACCTAATGCAATACATAGGCTTGTCACCCCTAACTGGGGGCATCCCCTCTGTCTTCCTTTCTTTATCTTATCTAACTACACGGCTGGTGGACATACTTCATGTATGTTTTCCTTCACGAATATCTTTATCAGCAAATAGTGTTTTTATGAAAATTCAAAGTGAGGACACATATCATACATATAGCAAGCTGATATAATATTAGTAGAACATAGAGTAATGTAGACACATGGCTAAATACCTTAGCCTTACATTTAGGTCTTATTCCCCTCAAATCACCATTAAAGGGGTACACCGCTCCTAGACATCTTATCCCCAGAGCTCTCACATCCTGAGAACCTGAGAGCTGGGTAAAATCTTTAAGCGCATGCGCTCTGTAGACAGAGTGCTGCGCTCACGGGACATGTGACTCCACATCACTAGGACGAGGAGTTGAAGGTAATGGATATGCTAAGTACGGGGGTGGGCTTAGGACGTTCACTCCGGGAGGCAGCGGCAGACAGCCGGCATGGTGCCCCTCCTTTAAAGCGCGATCCTTGGACCAAAAAGCGGAATTTAACAGCGGCATAACTTGGCGGCCTATAGCCCATTGGGATAACAAGGTGAGATTAGCTTTGTGATGTAATATAAGAATATAAAGCTTTAGGGGTCTCACTGGTGGGGGTCCAAGGCCTTGCCGTATCCAATGCTCGGTCAATAAGTAAGGTGGCCTGTGGTATAGTCAAAAGCATTAATCAAACTTCTTTTGCACTTGAAGAATCTTCCACTTAGAATCTAAGTTAGTGACTGTTGTCCTTTTTCTTCTCAGCTCTGGTGTGTTCCCTATTTTTGGAACTTGTGATAATACTATTCCTGCTAATATAACAGGAGGACCCTGTACATTAACCCCTTAAGGACTCAGGGTTTTTCCGTTTTTGCACTTTCGTTTTTTCCTCCTTACCTTTTAAAAATCATAACCCTTTCAATTTTCCACCTAAAAATCCATATTATGGCTTATATTTTGCGTCACCAATTCTACTTTGCAGTGACATTAGTCATTTTACCCAAAACTTCACGGCGAAACGGAAAAAATAATAATTGTGCGACAAAATCGACGAAAAAATGCCATTTTGTAACTTTTGGGGGCTTCTGTTTCTACGCAGTGCATATTTCGGTAAAAATGACACCTTATCTTTATTCTGTAGGTCCATACGGTTAAAATGATCCCCTACTTATATAGGTTGGATTTTGTCGCACTTCTGGAAAAAAAATCATAACTACATGCAGGAAAATGTATACGTTTAAAATCTTCATCTTCTGACCCCTATAACTTTTTATTACTTTTTTACTTTACAGGGCGGTATGAGGACTCATTTTTTGCGCCGTGATCTGAAGTTTTTATCGGTATGATTTTTGTTTTGATCGGACTTTTTGATCACTTTTTATTCATTTTTTAATGGTATAAAAAGTGACCAAAAATACGCTTTTTTGGACTTTGGAATTTTTTTTACGTGTACGCCATTGACCGTGCGGTTTAATTAATGATATATTTTAATAGTTCGGACATTTACGCACGCGGCGATACCACATATGTTTATTCATTAATTTTTTTTACACTGTTTTATTTTTTTTTATGGGAAAAGGGGGGTGATTCAAACTTTTATTAGGGAAGGGGTTAAATGACCTTTATTAACACTTTTTTTTTGCAGTGTTATAGGTCCCATAGGGACCTATAACACTGCACACACTGATCTCCTATGCTGATCACTGGTAAGTATTAACACGCCTGTAATCAGTGTTATCGGCGCTTGACTGCTCCTGTCTGGATCTCAGGCACGGAGCAGTCATTCGCCAGTCGGACACCGAGGAGGCAGGTAAGGTCCCTCCCGGTGTCCTGTAAGCTGTTCGGGACGCCGCGATTTCACCGCGGCGGTCCCGAACAGCCCAACTGAGGAGCCGGGATATTTTCACTTCAGACGTGGCGGTCAGCTTTGATCGCCGTGTCTGAAGGGTTAATACAGAGCATCACCGCGATCGGTGATGTCCTGTATTAGCCACGGGTCCCAGCCATTGATAGCCGCCGGGACCGACCCGATATGACACGGGGACACCGCATGACCCCGCGGCATATCGCAGGAGCCGGCGCAGGACGTAAATATACGTCCTGCATCGTTAAGGGGCTAAAGGGGTACTCTGGTGAAAAACAATTTTTTTTTTCATATCAACTGGCTTCAGAAAGTGAAACAAATTTGTAAATTACTTCTGTTAAAAAACCTTAATCCCACCAGTACTTATCAGCTACTGAAGTTGAGTTGTTATTTTCTGTCTGACCACAGTGCTCTCTGCTGACACCTCTGTCTGTCTCAGGAACTGTCCAGAGCAGGAGCGATTCTCCATAGCAAACCTATCCTGGTCTGGACAGTTCCTAATGTTGCTTCAAGTCCCAGAAATAGGGAACACACAAGAACTATATAGACGGGCAACAATCACTAACTTAGATTCTGATTGGGATGCAAATCTCACCCTCTTGTCCCATTTAGAATAAAATGACTACATGAGAAAAACCACACTACAGGCGGCATGTTTCATGTGACTAGGCTGCAATATTATAGTGCTGCATTCTGTTCTAATACAGATTCATATAGGGGGAGATTTATCATGGCTTTTAGAGCATTTTTTTGTCTATGTTTTGGTGCAGTTCAGGCGCCAGCAGCATATTTTGAGACTTTTATGCGTCTTTTGATATAGACAGTTTCACACTTTTTGTCTACCCGTAGAGCTTTTTCTTTTTGACCCTGCAGTGGTCACGTACTTATCACTTTTGTCAAAAGTCGCTATTTTGTGCGCAAAGGTACTTTTTAAGGCGCAAAGCTCCACCACCTACCAGTGAGAATCACTTCTACCTTCCACAATTCAACCTTTAACCTCTTGTGGACGACAGAGTCCGCTTCTATGACTCATGCTCAGGAGCTGAGCGCGGGTCATAGCCGGGTGGTCCTGGCGGCTATTTGCCACCAGGACCCATCTCTAATGCCAGACATCACCGATCACGGTGATGCCCAGCTTTAACCCCTTAGACACCGCAATCAAATTTGATTGTAGCGTCTAAAAGTAAATTATCCTCCTATCCCCTGCCATGGAAACCCCCCGTTCTGCCCGCCCCTGAATGTCGAGGGGATCTGGGAAGAAGATGAAGGCCGTACCTACAGGAGAAGTTGCCTGGGGACCTGGGATCTTCGCTGGAGCCTGCTGGATCTTTGCTCAGGTAGGGAATCGACAGTGGGGGGGGGGGGGGAATTGAAAGTGAAAGTAAAACGATCTTTACTGTGGCAACCACTAGGGGGGCCAAACTGCAACTCCCAGCATGCCCAGACAGCAAAAGGCTGTCTGGGCATGCTGGGAGTTGTAGTTTTGCAACATCTGGAGGGTCACAGTTTGGAGACCACTGTTACAGTGGTGCCCAAACAGTAGCCCTCCAGATGTTGCCAAACTACAACTCTCAGCATGCCTCGACTGCCCAGGCATGCTGGAAGTTGTAGTTCTGTAACATCTGTCCCTTAAGATTTAGCAATTTTCATGACATTTTTGAAAATTGATGCTCTACTTTGAAGCCCTCTAATTTTTTCAAAAAGCAAAAATATGTCCATTTTATGATGCCAACTTATAAAGTGGACATATTGTGTTTGTGAAGAAAAATAAAATTTATTTGGAATATCAATTTTCCTTACAAGCAGAGAGCTTCAAAGTTAGAAAAATGCAAAATTTTCATGAAATTTGGGGATTTTTCACCAAAAAACGATGCAATTAACGCCGAAAATTTACCACCAAAATAAAGTAGAATATGTCACGAAAAAACTATCTCAGAATCAGAATATTCGGTAAAAGTATTGTCGCGTTATTAATTGGTAAAGTGACGGTGGTCAGAATTGCGAAAAAGGGCTCAGTCCTTAAGGTGAAAAAAGGCTGTGTCCTTAAGGGGATCATTTTCCAGTGCTGGCACCTAGGTATGGTTATGGGTCACATTGATCCTATAGGTGATTGATCTGGAAGGTGTCTGGTTAGTCCAGTAGTGATGGCCATGATGACTGGAGATTGTCTCATGTTGTATCTGGGGAGGTCACTTTCTTGCAATGGCGGGCGTGAATCAAATTAGGTTTTCCTTCCGTTTTTCTGAAGTGGCTGTTGTCAGCCGGACTTGGAAGGGGCCATGAAATTAAGGGTCAATACTTTTTCTTACTTTATCACCACCTACTCTCCAGTCTCTATATTATGTGTTTTGTGATCTGGATCAGCATCTGGAATGGATTCAGAAACTTGTTTCTGCACTTGTGGTAAGTGCTTGTGCAAAGCCTGGACCGAACTAGTCAGGTTACTGTGTTGTAGCTGTGGAAAGTACAATCCTGTTCTAAGAGCATACGCAAAAAGTATCTCGTAAGGAGACGATCCACTGCTTCTTTGTGGGGTGTTCCTGATGGAGATAATGGGTAAGGATAAGCACTCAGTCCAAGACTTTCCTGTTTCCTTCAGAGCCTTCTGAATTGTTCAAGGCAGGATTTAGTCTTTCTACCTTCTCACTACTCTGCGGGTGTTAAGGGGTGTTAAAGGGGTACTCCACTGCCCCAGCATTCAAAACATTTTGTTAAGAACGCTGGGTGCGGGTTGCGGAGGTTGCGATGTCATGGCCAAGCCCCTCATTATGCCATGCCCCTCAATGCAATTCTATTGGAGGGGGCATGGCAGCTGCCACGCCCCCGCCAATAGACTTGCATTGAGGGGGCGTGGCCGGGACATCATGACCCCCACAGCCTGCACCCAGTGGTCGGAACACAATGTTCCGAACGCTGGGGCAGTGGAGTACCCCTTTAAACACTTTTTGGATACCCAATGCTTCTCTAACATGCATCATGATTTCTCCAGTCAGTAACTCCAAATCTACATTTCAGTTCCTTCAATATCTTTCCTGTTGTCGTCTTTGCATTTCGAACTGGATTGGCCTCCAGTGACCCACAAACACCAAATTGTATTCATAACCCTCTAACTTGGGGAGCGGAATATAATCTGCAGTTGCTGAAACGAGTAAATTGGCTTTATTTTGCTTAGGAGGTAATTGCCCCTCTTTCCCTACGTTGCATCGGTCATGGAGGCCTATGTATACTTGGTCGCCACTATGGTGAATCCTAGGGCTATCCACTGCTCATTCACCAGTAAGACCGTGCTTGATATATATATATATATATATATATATATATATATATATATATATATATATCAACTGGCTCCAGAAAGTTAAACAGATTTGTAAATTACTTCTATTAAAAAAATCTTAATCCTTCCAATAATTATCAGCTGCTGAAGTTGAGTTGTTCTTTTCTTTCTGACAACACTGCTCTCTGCTGACATCTCTGCTTGTCTCGGGAACTGCACAGAGTAGAAGAGGTTTGCTATGGGGATTTGCTTCTACTCTGGACATTTCCCGGGACACGTGTTATCAGAGAGCACTGAGACAAGAGAACAACTCAACTTCAGCAGCTCATAAGTACTGAAAGGATAAATATTTTTTTAATAGAAGTAATTCACAAATCTGTTTAACTTTTTGTTGCCAATTGATATATAACATTTAATTTTTTTCCCTGGATAAACCCTTTAACCCCTTCAGGACCAAGCCCATTTTGGCCTTAAGGACCAGAGCGTTTTTTGCACATCTGACCACTGTCACTTTAAACATTAATAACTCTGATGCATTTAGTTATCATTCTGATTCCGAGATTGTTTTTTCGTGACATATTCTACTTTAACATGATGGTAAATTTTTGTGGTAACTTGCATCCTTTCCTTGTGAAAAATCCTAAAATTTGATGAAAAATTAGAAAATTTTGCATTTTTCTAACTTTGAAGCTCTCTGCTTGTGAGGAAAATGTATATTACAAATAAAAAAAAAATTTATTCACATATACAATATGTCCACTTTATGTTTGCATCATAAAAGTGACGAGTTTTTACTTTTGGAGACACCAGAGGGCTTCAAAGTTCAGCAGCAATTTTCCAATTTTTCACAAAATTTTCAAACTCACTATTTTTCAGGGACCAGTTCAGGTTTGAAGTGGATTTGAAGGGTCTTCATATTAGAAATACCCCACAAATGACCCCATTATAAAAACTGCACCCCCCAAAGTATTCAAAATGACATTCAGTCATCATTTTAACCCTTTAGGTGTTTCACGGGAATAGAAGCAAAGTGAAGGAGAAAATTCACAATCTTCATTTTTTACACTCGCATGTTCTTGTAGACCCATTTTTTGAATTTTTACAAGGGGTAAAAGGAGTAAAATGTATATTTATATTTGTAGCCCGATTTCTCTCGAGTAAGGACATACCTCATATGTCTATGTAAAGTGTTCGGCGGGCGCAGTAGAGGGCTCAGAAGGGAAAGAGCGATAAGGGGATTTTGGAGAGTACGTTTTTCTGAAATGGTTTTTGGGGGGCATGTTGCATTTAGGAAGCCCCTATGGTGCCAGAACAGCAAAAAACCCTCACATGGCATACCATTTTGGAAACTAGACCCCTTGAGGAACGTAACAAGGAATAAAGTGAGCCTTATTACCCCACAGGTGTTTCACGACTTTTGCATATGTAAAAAAAAAAAATTTCCACTAAAATGTGTGTTTCCCCCCAAATTTCACATTTTTGCAAGGGTTAATAGCAGAAAATACCCCCCAAAATTTGTAACCCCATCTCTTCTGAGTATGGAGGTACCCCATAAGTTGACCTGAAGTGCACTATGGGCGAACTACAATGCTCAGAAGAGAAGGAGTCATATTTGGCTTTTTGAGAGCAAATTTTGCTCGGGGAGCATGTCGCATTTAGGAAGCCCCTAAGGTGCCAGAACAGCAAAAAAAAAAAAACACATGGTATACCATTTTGGAAACTAGACCCCTTGAGGAACGTAACAAGGGGCACAGTGAGCATTTACCCCCCACTGGTGTCTGACAGATCTTTGGAACAGTGGGCTGTACAAGTTTTCATTTTCACGGACCACTGTTCCAAAGATCCGTCAGACACCTGTGGGGTGCAAATTCTCACTGCACCCCTCATTACATTCCGTGAGGGGTGTCGTTTCCGAAATGGGGTCACATGTGGGGTTTTGTTTTTTTTGCGTTTGTCAAAACCGCTGTAACAATCAGCCACCCCTGTGCAAATCACCTCAAATGTACATGGTGCACTCTCCCTTCTGGGCCTTGTTGTGCGCCCCCAGAGCACTTTGCGCTCACATATGGGGTATCTCTGTAGTCGGGAGAAATTGCGTTACAAATTTTGGGGGGCTTTTTTCCCTTTTACCTCTTGTGAAAATGTAAAGTATAGGGCAACATCAGCATGTTAGTGTAAAAAATTAAATTGTTTTACACTAACATTCTGGTGTAGACCCCAACTTTTCCTTTTCATGAAGGGTTAAAGAAGAAAAAGCCCCCCAAACCTTGTAACGCAATTTCTCACGAGTACGGCGATACCCCATATGTGGCCCTAAACTGTTGCCCTGAAATACGACAGGGCTCCAAAGTGAGAGAGCGCCATGCGCATTTGAGGCCTAAATTAGGGATTTGCATAGGGGTGGACATAGGGGTATTCTACGCCAGTGATTCCCAAACAGGGTGCCTCCAGCTGTTGCAAAACTCCCAGCATGCCTGGACAGTCAATGGCTGTCCGGCAATACTGGGAGTTGTTGTTTTTCAACAGCTGGAGGCTCTGCTTTGGAAACAGTGGTGTACCAGACGTTCTTATTGGGGGAGGGGGGCTGTGTAGGGGTATGTGTATATGTAGTGTTTTTAACTTTTTATTTTATTTTGTGTTAGTGTAGTGTTTTTAGGGTACAGTCACATCAGCGAATTTCCCAGCGCAAAATTTGCTGCATCTCAAGATGCGAGAAACCCACTGTAAAAGCCTCGCCCATGTGAATGTACCCTGTACATTCACAGGGGGGGGGGGGGGTGCACCAGCTGTTGCAAAACCACAACTCCCAGCATGCATGGTCTGTTAGTGCATGCTGGGAGTTATAGTTTTGCAACAGCTGGAGGCACACAGGTTAGGAAACACTGAGTTAGAAACAGACAATGTTTCCCAACCAGTGTGTCTCCAGTTGTTGCAAAACTACAACTCCCAGCATGCCCAGACAGCAGAAGGGCATGCTGGGAGTTGTAGTTCGGCAACATCTGAAGGGCCAGATGTTGCTGAACTAAAACTCCCAGCATGCCTGGACAGTCAGTGCATGCTGGGAGTTGTAGTTTTGCAACAGCTGGAAGAGCACAGATTGGAGACCATTATACAATGGTCTCCAAACTGGGGCCCTCCAGATGTTGCAAAACTACAACTCCCAGCATGCCCAGACAGCCAAAGGCTGTCTAGGCATGCTGGAAGTTGTAGTTTTCAGACTTCTAGAAGCAGCAGTGAAGATCTTCACTGCTGCCTCTGAGGACCACATACTTACCTGCCGGTCCCGCCGCTGCTCCAGGTAAGGCCGCCGGTCCCCTGGTGTTCCCCCCCTATGCCGCAGGTCCCTGCGAGCCCCCGCAGCCATCGTCCCCCGTTCTGCCCGACTTCCAGGGGCGGGCAGTGCGGGGGATCTGAACTTTCACCCCAGATCACTGTGATTGGTCCACAGGGACCAATCACAGTGATCGCTGACCAGGACCATCAATGGATGGTCCTGGGGGGTGAAGCAGAAGTTGTCCCCTGCTGGAAACAGCGGGACTTTTGCCAGTTAACCCGTGCGATGCTGCGCATCGCCGGGTTAACTGAATGTCATTTATAAACGCCGGGATGCGCGAACGCACTGCACAACCCAGCGTTTATATATGACATTCTGCGGGAAGGGGTTAAAACTGTATCTGGTCCTTGTTGGGCTTATGTAACCTGTAACAGAGAAAAAGCCTTGTTCTGTGCCCTAGGCCTCTTAGCAGCTTGTTTAGTTACTTTGTCAAATTTTCTTTGACTGACAAAGAAAATTAAAGGGGTATTCCAACCCTTAACATCTTATCCCCTATCTAAAGGATAAGATGTCTGATCGGTGGGGTGGGGGTCTGGCTGCTGGGGAACCCAGCAATCTCTGGTGCATGGGACACCCTTTCTCCGCGCCAGATGACTGGCAACCACAGTTGCCGCGCCCCCCTCCATTTATGTCTATAAGTGATATCACAAACACAGAAGTCTCAAGCTTCCGTGTTCAGTGCATCCGTGGTGCTAGTCAGGAGATCGCAGGGGGTCCCATCGGCCGGACCCGCAATCAGACATCTTATTCTCTATCCTTTGGATAGGAGATAAGATGCTAAGGGACAGAAAACCCCATTTAACTGTTTCTTTATTTTTGATTGGTTTGCGTTCCAAGGTAAGAAAAGATCTAGCCCTCCAAATGGGACCATAGTGATGAGCAATCCTAAATGCATATTTCCCCTCTTTTTTTGCAGTTTATATGCCTCAGTGAGTGTCTACAACTCCACTTTCTGGGCCGAGCACTGAGGAGGTGTGAGTTGTTCTGCTTTTACTTCTTTATATGATTGGACCACTGCATATTTGGTATAAAATTTACCATGTGCTGCAAAGCGACTTTCATCTACAAAATATTCAACATGTGGATTAGCAATAAGCTCATGTTTAAAGGAGTACTCCGGGATGGGAAAATTGCCCGTCATACTGCCGGCAGTAAAGAAAATAAAGAGGTACCTACCTTCCTTCTCTCCCCCGGTGCCTCTAGTAACACGCTCCGGCCTCCGCCGCGATCCTTTTCCTGGTTGTTGGTGGTAAGTCAGTCATAATGCACTCACTGGCCGCAGCGGCGTCCCGCCTCTGCCGGCAATAGGCTGAGCGGCAGTGTGACATTTTCAGCCTCAGCAGGCAATCATCCGCCACTACGAGCAGACACTGCTGCGGTGTACTCGCACACATTGCGGCCGCTCCCCTTGCTCCCTGAGCTATGTACGAGAATAGTGCACATGCGCGCGGCGACTCGCACATTGCAGTGTGTCTGCTCGTAGCGGCAGCATACAGCGGTCCTTCAGCAATCCGCTCTGAGGATCCGCTCATGTGAACGTACCCTTAAGTGTGTTAAAGGAATCCTCCGTTTTTATTAGAGAATGCAAATGGGTTGCTGATCAAACAGTCATAGAGTGGTTGCATGTGTACCCCAGGGCCTACAGTATGACACCAGTCCTAGGAAGGTTTTCAGTTGATTGACAGATCTGGTACGTTGTCATTTCTGCACTGTTGCTTTTGTCTCATCAGTCAGGTGTTTGGTATCCTGTGATATGTCCCAGAAAGACCATTTTTGGTAAACAGTACTGGAGTTTTTCTTGCTACCATTGTAGCGAGAGTCTGCAAGAAAATGTCAACACAAATTCGGGGCAACGCAGCAAAAGATTGTCCACAAATTCAGCACCCAGTTTTGCAAAACTGAAGCCCTAGCCATACAGTATTCTGTAGGGTAATAATTCATGTCTTGTGGTAAAATGGGCCAAGATATTTGGTAATGTCTGTGGGTGAAGGCAAACAGATACAGTGGTACGCTAAAGAATGCATCGGCTAAGTCGACGATGGAGAAATGGAGAATCTTGTGGCATCTGAGAAAACATGTAATTAAGTAAGTGTATATGTTCTTACTGACTGATACATGGGGGTTAAACTGTGGAGTGGAATTCAACTGGTTCTTGCTGAGTCTAGAGAACCAGTTGTTAATATGACCGCCAGATCGCCTATCTCAGTGATCAGTGATCCTGCCCCACTGTTGAGGGCCGGGAGCATCTGGTGTTTATCCACTGTCTATCCCCTGCCCTTTTGCTGGTATTTCAGCATCAGTTCAGAGCACAGTAATATCACAATACAGTCTCCTGCTCATCATACTTTCTACTGTGGCTGTCAGCCCCTGCCAGAGGAACCAGGATCTGGTTGCTTAAAGGGTTACTCCGCTGCTCAGCGTTTGGAACAAACTGTTCCGAATGCAGGAGCCGCCGCAGGGAGCTTGTGACATCATAGCTCCCTCATGACGTCACGCCCCACCCTCAATGCAAGTCTATGGGAGGAGGCGTGACCCCCTCCCATAGACTTTCATTAAGGGGGCGGGGGTGATGTCATGAGAGGGCGGGGCTATGAAGTCACCTGCTCCGGGCACCGGCTCCAGCATTCAGAACTGTTTGTTTCAAACGCTGAGCTGCGGAGTACCCCTGTAAAATTTGAGTGTCCCCCCTGGTTACACTTCTGGGACTATACATATTGGGATAACAGGAATTCCATGATTCACACTATAGAAAGGAGGAAATGTGATGGCGACATATTGGATCTACTTGAGACCAATATATGGCGGGTAATTGAACTAATTCCAACCTATAGGTCCCTAAGGTGACCCAATAATACCCTTTTTCCCATACATGAATAAGCTTATCTTTATTAATATCCTAAACACACATTAACAGAAAAGATCAAAATTCCAGTGTGACTCACTCCCTATGATTTCATAGTTATATATGTGTGCCGACCTGGCCACTCTCATTGGTTGTTTATTTTGCGCCCCTGTGTACCTGCGGCATACACTAGGGGTATTGGAGTGATCAATGTGAATAAAATCAATCACTCGGCCCCCCCTCGACATGTTTCGCTGCTTAAAGCAGCTTTGTCAAGAGGGCAGCGGCACTGAGTGTAAAAACGCCGAACTGGGGTTCAGCTTCCTGTCGGGAGTTCGGAATTGCTGTGATCTGATTGGCTGGAATGGTGTCACAGCCTGTCAGTATCCCTTTTTGCTGACTGGCACTGAGATGTGCCTATCAGCGCTTGAATTCTATCAGCCAATCACGAGTTAGCCTTGCGGAGGGGATTGTAATTGGAGGAGAGGACTTCTAACGTCCTCGATCCTGTAGCGTGTCTGCGCGAATTCTGATGCGCGAACACATGTGTTCAAAACAGGACTAAAGCATGACGTATCTGCGCAGGATCCCCTGCGCCGAAACTTAGTCTCAAGACAGCCTGCGTTCATCGTGTTGTAGAGCTGATGCGCACTATTACCTGCGCAAAAACGTAAACTCTTACTTCCCGGGCTGTTTTCAGAGGTTATCAGGAGGTTAGTGCACACTATGGTCTGTAGAAGCCTCAACTTAATTTTTGTTGTCTATTTAATGGGTCAATGAGTCCCCAAATTCGCAGGAGGGATTCCTTAACTTAAAGGGGTACTCTGGTGCTTAGACATCTTATCCCCCATCCGAAGGATAGTGGCACGCGGCACCCCATTTGTAATCAGTCCAGCGGCGTGTGACGTCACGCTCCACCCCTCAATGCAAGCCTGTGGGAGGGGGCGTGATAGCTATCACGCCCCCTCCCGTAGGCTTGCAATGGGGGGGGGCGGAGCGTGACGTCACATGCCGCCGGCCCTGTGGTCACCGGTAATCAGACCCGTAGCGAACACGCTCCGGGGACTGATTACAAACGGGGTGCCGCGTGCAAGATCACGGGGGTCCCCAGCGGCGGGACTCCCGCGATCAGGCATCTTATCCCCTATCCTTTGGATAGGGGATAAGATCTCTAAGCACCGGAGTGCCCCTTTAACTAAAACCTTATGTGAGATTATAAATTATAATTGCCCTCTCTCAATGTATCCCTTATAAATAGAATTCAGTGATAATGTAACAGTAATTTAATAAATCATGTGATCAGATACTATACGTTTACTTTCTCTATTCCTCCTGCAAATCTATTTAGATGTTTGTCCATAAGCCAAGTATGCTAATATATGTTAATACACAGAATTAATTCGTGTTTCGCTATTATTGTGAATTTGACAGATATATCATCTAGGTAATGATTATTGTATAGATTAAGTCGGACTCCATGTGATCAAGGCCCAGTCCATAATGGATTGTCATCAATTGTCTTTTTTTTTATCTTATTTGTTATGTAACCATAGTGATATCCTAGCTCCATTAATGGGTATCCCTGACACTTTCATCTCCTTTCTCAATTGACCCTCTAAGGACACCGGCAACGAGACACTCAATCTCTCACTGGACTCCCCACATGGGACAACAATCCCAACCCAGGAGCCACATCTCCAATACAGGTGAGTACATGCCTATAAGGATAGCTTGTGGTCTGTTGATGTTCCTACAACACTGTTCACCTCCTCCCTCCAATTTTTCTTTAACCCATTAATTGTCCTTTTTATTCCCTCCTTAAATATAGCACGCATAGGATGGCCAGCAGGGCTCGAAAGACCGCACTCCAACATCCAGGTAAGTATGTCAATTGGCTGTGTGTATTGTTACAGTATATACAGTTCCTAAAGTTAAATTGGCAGGACAATATTTTTTATATGAAAGCAGTGAAGATAAACCCGTCATTCAGACCATAAGGACTTAGGCTTTTAAGCCTCTGAATCCATTTAGCTTCTTCACGAAGCAACTTTTTGTCTATATTGCCATGTCTGGGACCTAATGTCACTTTCATCAAACCCCAAAACTTAAGGGTTGTAATGTCACCTCCATGAATTTCTCGACATGTCTAGCCAGGGGCGTATCTGCCCCTGTATCTTTAGCAGAGACATTTAAACTACATTTTCTGTATGTCGTGTTATCATCATTACTGAAGGTGAACATTACACAAATATCTCATCCTCTTCTTCCCGCCAGTAAATGAGTTCTGGAGTTAAGTTCTGGTCTCCAGAGGATAATATAGCACTTTGGGAGGAATATACACCCTAAAAGTCCAGCACTTGAGGTCAATATGGCGAATATCTCCACAGCCACCATGTATTTCCCTTTGGTGCTCAGATAAGCCGGGATCATGGCAATCCAGACGCTGCAGAACACCAGCATGCTGAAGGTGATGTACTTGGTCTCATTGAAACTGTCCGGTAATGTCCGAGTTAAAAAAGCTGTAATAAAACTAACAGCCGCCAAGACCCCCATATAACCCAGGACAGAGTAGAACCCAATAACGGAGCCTTCATTACACTGCACAATGATCTTTCCCTGATAGGACTGAGTATCCAGCTCTTGGAAGGGGGGCGCTAGAGCCAACCAACCCATGCAAATTATGACTTGGATGGATGAGCAGAACAACGCCAAAGAATTAGACCACTTGCTTCCAATCCAGCGTGTCCAGGAGCTGCCGGGTTTAGTAGCTTTAAAAGCTATGCAAACTGTGACTGTTTTAGCCAAAAGACAAGAAACGGCTACTGAGAAGAGGATTCCAAATGAGACCTGACGTAGCCGGCAAGTGAGGTCCACGGGATGTCCAAGGAACAAGAAGACACAGAGGAAGCTCAGCATGATGGAGACCAGAAGAAGGAAGCTCAGGTCTCTGTTATTGGCCTTCACGATGGCCGTGTCTTGGTACAGAATAAAAGTAATAAGAATCATGAGTGTAAGGAAAGAAAATATAGTGGAAACCACAGAAATAACCGGAACGATTGTGTCATCTGTGTAGGAGAGAAATTCCAGCAGCTTTGGGACACAACGATCCTTCTTCTCATTGGGCCAGTCAAGGTCAGAACATTTCATGCAGGTTTTACTGTCTTGAAAAAAGAAGAAAAATTTTAATTACTTAAAACGTCAATATACAGTGCCTTGCAAGAGTATTCACCTTGATTTTTTTTCATATTTTGGTACATTAAATCCTTAAGTTCAATGTTTTGTTCTGCATGTTATGTGATGGATCAGAACACAATAGTCTAAGTTGGTGAAGTGAAATGAGAAAAATATATAAATGAAACTTGTTTCGAAATAGGAAACAGAAAATTGGCATGTGCGTATGCATTCACGTATGTTTGTATTCACCCCTTTGTTAGGAAACCCATAAAAAGCTCTGGTGCAACCAATTTTCTTCAGAAGTCACATAATTAGTGAAATGATGTCCACCTGTGTGCAATCTAAGTGTCACATGATCTGTCATTACATCTACACACCTTTTTTGAAAGGCCCCAGAGGCTGCAACAAAGAGGCATCAGTAACCAAACACTGCCATGAAGACCAAGGAACTCTCCAAACAAGTAAGGGACAATGTTGTTGAGAAGTACTAGTCAGGGTTAGGTTATAAAAAATTATCCACATCTTTGATGATCCCCAGGAGCCCCATCAAATCTATCATAACCAAATGGATAGAACATCGCACAACAGCAAACCTGCCAAGAGATGGCCGCCCACCAAAACTCACGGACCGGGCAAGGAGGGCATTAAACAGAGAGGCAGCACAGAGATCTAAAATAACCCGGAGGAGCTGCAGAGTTCACAGCAGAGACTGGAGGACCTGTGCATAGGACAACAATAAGCCGTACGCTCCATAGAGTTGGGCTTTATGGCAGAGTGGCCCGAAGAAAGCCATTACTTTCCTCTAAAAACCAACAGGCACGTTTTGAGTTTGCAAAAGGGCATGTGGGAGACTCCCAAAATGTATGGAGGAAGGTGCTCTGGTCTGATGAGACTAAAATTGAACTTTTCGGCCATCAAAGAAAATGCTATGTCTGGCGCAAACCCAAAACATCCCATCACCCAAAGAACACCATCCCCACAGTGAAACATGCTGGTGGCAGCATCCCGCTGTGGGGACTGGGAAACTGGTCGGAGTTGAGGGAAAGAAGGATAGTGCTAAATCCAGGGATATTCTTGAGCAAAACCTATAGCACTCTGTGCATGATTTGAGGCTAGGACGGAGGTTCACCTTCCAGCAGTACAATGACCCCAAACACACTGCTAAAGCAACACGCGAGGGGTTAAAGGGGAAACATGTAAATGTGTTGGAATGGCCTAGTCAAAGCCCAGATCTCAATCCAATGTGGTCAGACTTAAAGATTGTGTTCACAAGCGCAAACCATCCAACTTGAAGGAGCTGGAGCCATTTTGCAAGAGGGAATGGGCAAAAATCCCAGTGGTAAGATGTGGCGGCTCATAGAGACTTATCCAAAGCCACTTGGAGCTGTGATTGCCGCAAAAGGTGGCTCTACAAAGTACTGATTTTAGGGGGGTGAATAGTTATGCACATTGGCTTTTTCTGTTATTTTGTCCTATTTGTTGTTTGCTTCACAATAAATAAATAAAAACATCTTTAACCCCTTAAGGACCAACACAAATAAACCTGTACACTCCTGAAAGACCAGGCCTGTTTTTTCACACCGGGGATGTCTGTCTTTATTAGAGAATAACTCTGGTAACGTTTTGCCAATCACGATAATTCTGACATTGTTTTTTGTCACAAGTTGTCCTTCATGTACATAGTAAAAGTAAGCCGATATCATTTGTAGTTTTTTTTTACAATGCAAAAAATCATGACATTTTAAGAAAAATTAAGATTTTTACTATTTTAACACTATTAGGTTGCATATATTTATACTTACTGATCAAATAGTTTATGAAACTTATACATTCAGATGTCTACTTTATTTTGGCAGATTTTTTTTTTTTTATTCACATTTTAAATTAATTAGAAGCCTAACAATTTAACTTGAAATTTTAAAAATTTTAAAAGTACATATTTTTTAATGTGCTATGCAAGGTTTGCAGAAATTTGAAGGTGGTAGAACATAGGAACACCCCCCCCAAATGACCCCATTTTAAAAACTAGACCCTTCAAGGTATTCGCTAGGGGGTACAGTGAGTATTTTAACACCATAGTTTTTTTGGCAGAAATTATTACAAAGTCAGTGTTAAAAATTCGAAATTTGCATTTTTTCACAAATGCATCCTTTGTGGCACATATTTTTTGTACATCACTTCTGATATTGCAAGAAATGCACCCTATATTTTATTAAGCTGCTCGGCCCGTGTTTGGAAATATCCCCACTTAGGCCATATTTGGTTCCTTGGCAGCATGGTAGGACCAAGAAGGAGAGGAGCGCCATTTGGCTTTCAGGGCATCATTTTAGGCCGGATGGATTATTGGCCGCACTTCATGCCTGCAAAGGGTTTTTGCTGCCAGAACCATACAGAACCCCCACAAGGGACCCCATTATACATACAGCACCCCCACAAGTGACCCCATTTTGGAAACTACACCCACTAAAGTATTCACCTAGGGCAAAAGTGAGTACGTTGAGCCCTTATTGTGTGGCTAGAATTATTTCAAAGTCAGTGGAAAAAATAGAAATTACAAATTCTTTATTTGTAGGACATCATTTTGGTAAGTCGCTTTTGAAATTGAGGAAATACGCCCCATATTTTATCACCCTGTTCGTCCCGGGCTGGGAAGTACCCCTTACTTAGGCTATATCTGGTTGCTTGACCGCCCGGTAGGACCAAGAAGGAGAGGAGCCCCGTTTGGCTTTCAGGGCATCATTATATGAATAGTCCCCATTCATGCTGCCTTTTTGCAGTACAGGTAACTTAAGGTTTCGCTAGTTGGACCTAGCTTTTTCAAGAGTATGAGGTACTCATACTCTTGAAAAAGCTAGGTCCAACTAGCGAAACGTTGAGCCAGAGGAGGAAATTTTAGCTCAGTCCCTGTACTTATAATATGGATGGATCACGGTGTGCTGTGACACTATGTCTGTAGACGGTGTCAGAGCAGAGTGCTGCAAACAGAGCTCCGTGATCAGGTTCATCCCTGCATAGATTGCGATAAAAACCATTACAAATAGGGACTGTAATTTTAAAGCACACACTGCCACCTAGTAGTAATTTTGAGTACAAAAACTATTATTTTTGAATTTATTAAAAGCTAAGTTTTAGACCACAGAGGGTCTCTATTCAGAGTTTCCCTGAGGGGACATATATCCCCAAGGTTGTTGTTCAATCTGTAGTACAGGTGTCCGTTGTCATGTCAAAAAAGGGATGCCAATGTACACCGTACCCGTCTCATTCAGAAATGAATGGAGCTGCTACAGTATACATCAGCATCACTCTTTTTGACGTGATGCTGATGGATACCTCTAACACTGCACAAACGCAGTATGAACAGGACGCAGTGTAGGGGCACAGAGCACATCCACGGCTTATTTCACACTACAGATGCCCCCCGGCAGCAGTGACAAGGGGCGAGATAACTGCTGCGGCTGGGTAGCTCAGTGTGTCCGCTCATGACTGCCAGTGGGAAATCCGCCGCTATGAGTGGACACACAAAGCTACCTAGCCGCAGCAGGGAGCTCATTATCGTGACTGCTGGCGGGCATCCTGGTTCTATGCACCTGGCCAGGCAAAAAAGGTTAGTGGTTAGGTCCCGCATCACATGAGAAACCTTGGCGTGGTGTGCGGGCTCAGGTATGTCCTTCATATAAGGATATACTGGCTAATGTCTCATTTTTACATCAGTTTTGAGGATTAGCTAATATCATTGTATATATTTACCACAGGATTGAAACCCCACTTTTGTCCATAGGTGCGGGTCCTCTACCCCATTGTATGAGTGCACAATAGCACTTGGGGTTGAGCACCTGTTATCACCTTGAGACTACGTTGTTTTGTTTAAATGTATTTTTATAATTTTTTTTACACTTTTTAATAAAAATTTACACATTTTTTTACACTTTTTTTTTACATTTATTGTCTTTACACTTTATTTTTTTACACTTTTATTTATTTTATATTTTTTTACACTTTTTTTTATGCTTTGGAATACTTAGTATTCCAAAGCATTGCAACTATATTCTGCCTGCTAGTTTTACATTAGCAGGCAGCATATCAGGACGTGCCTCAGGCACGTCCTATCAGGCAATAACCGGGGCAGACCTGGGGGTCCTAGTAAAGACCCCCGGCTGCCCAGGTAAGCAGCAGCACCCTGCGATAGTTGCGGGGTGCTTCAGGAGAGAGACATAGGGAGCCCCCTCCCTCTGTCAAAACTCCTTACAGCTCGCGGTCGCTTCCTCCCTCCCTCTGTCATGACACTTACAGCCAGCGGTCACTTCCGACCGCGGCTGTAAGGGTTAAAATGCCGGGACTGAAGTTTACTTCAGCCCCGGCATTGCGGCAGGGTCCCAGCTGTGTGTTACAGCTGAGTCCCTGCTGCAATCTCGTGGGTGCACTGGGCAGCACCCACGAGAGCCATGGACGAGTATACACGTCCATGGCCCTTAAGGTGTTAAAGTTGTGGGTATGTTCTGTAAATTCAATGATCAAAATCCTCAAACAATCCCTGTTAATTCCAGGTTGTGAGGCACCAAAATACGAAAAATGGGGGGGGGGAATACTTTTGCAAGGCACTGTACCTTCCCTCCATAATGATCGGTGGAGCACAGTTATTTCTAATGTCTTCTTACCGGTCATGTTTGAGATTTCCCCCGCGGCGCACGGAACACAATTATAGCAGCAGCAAAAGATCTTGGACTTGGAGACTTTCTGGGTTCCTGGTAAACAGTTATCTGAACACTGAGACTTTGGGACCTATTAATAATGAAAAAATAAGAAGCCAAGGAGCGATGGAACATCATCACTTCCTCCACTCCTCTCAGCATGAACTTGTGGTCTCTGATCGTGGGCTCCTTGTTCCCTCAGCACATCCACCATGATGCCCTACAGTATCCCCACCACGGCTACCACAACCAGTCCCACTAGTGCTATGCTCAGCCACTATATCCCCCTCCACACATCAGCACTACCTGCAGAGACTGACTGTGACACAACTCCTCCTCGTGGCTAATTCTTTCCTTCTGCATAGTACTAGGGTGGGGGATCAGCCCACTACTCAATACTTTGCTCAACTTGTTTAGATTTATAATGTGATAGCTTTCTGGGAACAGTAGTTCCACAGTGAGTTCTATGCTGTCTCCTGATTGGCCTGGGAGCTGTATGAAACATATGTAACGTACTAGCGTACTATGTGTCCTAGTTCTTACCAGCGTTGGGCTACATACCCTGTGCCATGTATCTTCTGTATTAGCTGTATTTCTTGATCTTAGGCTAGGTTCACACTGCGGAATTCCCGGGAAGAACATTTCTGCCCGGAGATTCCGAGTGCGGCCAGTGCCGACTGAATCAGTAGGCACTAGGACCGTGCAGACACTGCAGTCTCCGATAGACTGTAACGTGTTCCGCTGAGTATTTCCAACTGAAGAATGAGCAACGCCATTCTTCAGGCGGAAATTTTCAAGCAGATTTTCCGTTCACAATTTCCGCTTCACAAATTCTGAAGTGTGAATTTGTGAATGGAAACCCATTCACTTTGATATGCATTTTAGTAAGCTGAATTTCTGCTTGCAATTTCAAAGCGGAATTGCAGGTGGAAATTCCGTAGTGTGAAGCTAGCCTTACTGCTCTTATGTGTCTCATGCTGCAGTTTCCACTCTGGCCTCTAGGGGCCACTCCTGAGCACTGGCTTAGTTTTATAGAGCAAGTATGTACACCCTGTTAGTTCCCCCTCTAATCCCTGCAAGGCACACCCTATATAAAAAGCCACACTTGTTTCCTGAGGCCTCAGCAAGGTTGTTTATCCTGTGCTGCTTAGACCCTGTTGTCTGACCTGAAGTCTGTCTGCTTAGCCTGTCTGTCTGCTGATCCCACCTGTATACTGGACTTTGCCTTCGCCACATCCCCTGGAACCTGGCCTGTCTCTCCTGTTATGAACTTGGACTGTCTACTACTATTCCTGTCTCTTTGCGGCTTGTTCCAGCCTGCGCCTCTAGCCATCTTAGCTCGCGGTTGTCACGTTACCTACTAAACACCTTAATCAGTTCTGCTTCGTCTGCGCTATCTTTAGTGTCAACTACCAATCAGAAGGTGAGGGCACTGTAGTGGTCAAAGACTTTCAAGCCAAATGGTATGGTCATTAAGTATGAGCTGTGGTCAGTAGCGGTCTGGTCATTAGGGGAGACCGGAGTCCTCGTGCCTGTGAGTCCGGAGGTGCCGGTGACCAAGAAATCCAAAGTCACACCACAAATACTTGCAAAGAAAAACAGGGTACCCGCACTCACCGCAGGGCTGCTGTAGCTCGACTCTTCTGGCAGAGATGGACGACCCAGTATAAGACCCATAGCAGGGCGCTCAGAAGCGAGGAGACTGCAGGTTAAGTTTCACGCTAGTTGCGCTTCTTCTGGCCTCGAAGAGGCCGGAAGAAGTGCAACTAGCGCGAAACTTAGCCGGCAGTCGCCTCGCTTCTGAGCGCCCTGCTACAGGGCCTATACCGGGGCGTCCGTCTATCTGCCAGAAGAGTCAAGCTACAGCAGCCCTGCGGTGTGAAACCCTGATTTGTGGTCTAAGTATTTGCGGTCTATCTTTGGTGTCAGTTTGCCCCATTCTGCCACTTGTGACATGGTGGGTCCATGAGTTGTCTATGGAAGGGGCAGTAAAGATAAGTCTATGGATTTCTCTGGTCTAAACCATGATCAATGAGTTGGAGATTGGGAAAGGATGATAACTTATAGACATGATGACTACAAAGCTTCACATTTCCTCAACTCTATGTAAGAGATCAGATTCCACAGCAAGAAAAGCCAAAAGAAAGGCAAACCTGCACATGTTATTGTAGATGGAGCTGTGAATATAATGGATGGAGCTTCACCCTAACACCTGTGACCCTTCATCTAAGCTTCTAGTCTCAATCCTCATTAATCATACGAAAATGTTTCCTCCTCACCCGATTCCCACTGGTCTTCCATATTATCCTCTTCACCTTGATTCTAAATGTATAGTTCTCTGTTTCTGTATGGCCAACATAATTATATTTCAGATTCCCATTGCTGTATCCAATCCAGTTCACAGTAGAATATTGGTCAATAAATTCTCCATTCATAGAAAAATAAGGATTTCCCTCAGTGTCACGTTGATTTCCCAGATAGCGATGGAGCTAAAAGAGTGAAAGACAAATATTGTTTATATTGTATTTCTAGACCCGTAGACTATGCTCACACTGTAAAATCTGCAGGTTTTAATGTAAAACAGTCATAAAAAATTACTACAATAATTAAAGTCCGTAATAAAGTATCCATAAGTCCAGCGACCATTAAAATAAAGAGCATGTTAATTATTTTGGTTGTTAGTGAGTAAAGATGGTCAAGATTTAAAAAATTGCCCGTAAAATGTAAAAAAAAAAAAAAAAAGGCAGATTTTTTTTTTTAACAGACGATTCGAACAAAGTAGCTAGCCAGGCGATAAATTCTGGCTAATTATATTATGCAACGCTCTATACATTTATGCACGGAATGTTACACAAAGCTGTGAGTTCTATACACCCAGGTCAGGTGCAGAGCGCCCGGTCTACAGAGTATAGGGAGATACATAGCAATGCATACAGTATACAGTGATGTAGAGCGCACCCTATGAACAGTATACAGTGGTGCAGAGTGCACCCTATGTATCTGCCCATAAACATTATTCCAATAGCCATTCTGGCTTGTCCAGGTGATATTTAGCAAAATGGCAGATGGGCAGCAATGTTCTTTCTGGAGAGGAGCAGCTTGCTTCTTGGAATCCTGTCAGGCACAGCATTGTTATTCAGTGTCCTCATGATGGTGGAATAATGAAGATTACATTATCTAATATGACAAAGTTCTGTGGTTGCTTAGAAGTTACTTATGGTTCTTTGTTATCTTGTGGACTATATTTATACTAGTAGAGTACCGATTGAAGAGATCAATACTTTCACTATGGATTGCATTGAGCTGTATAAGCAGTCAAATGAAGGCATGAATAAAAATTGTTATTAAAAATATAACCCCCCCCCCCCCCAAAAAAAAAAAAAAAAAGAATTTAAATGACTATCCTTTTCTAGTTCAAGTGGTGTGCCTGTGGGGTGGTGTGCCTGTGGGGTGGGGTGGCCCAGAGCTGGGGGGCTTGGTTTGGCAGCAGTGAGGTTGGCTCACCACTATGTTGCTCCCCCTGTGAGTGCTGGTGCTGTGGAGGTGGTCGCCGTGTAAAGTTTAGGTTAGGGACGCACTTGAGTGAAGTGGCCGTGAACTGGCAAGTGGGCTTGTACAATTTGATCAAAATTTATACTAACTGCCCAATGTTTTGTTTTTTGTTTTTTAAATTTTGCTGAGAAGCAGTTGATCGATTTATAAACAAAATAACAGTCCCATGCTTATTTCCCCATAACAGTCCAATCCATAGTGTCTCCATAACAGTTACATTCCTACCCTCCATTTAACAATAAGTACCTGATGTCTGTATTTATAGAAAATAACGTTCTTCTCAGTAGACTGTCTGCCCATAGACATGTACAGATCATGTAGCGCCTGGGCCAATAAATATACAGCTTTATACACTCGGTCAGAGAGTCCTTTGCCATGAAAGCTATGGAAATCAGTGATCAATTCTGTCCCTGAACAGTTATGAAGTTTAATGTTGTATATGGGTTGATGGATTTTAATCATTTGAGGATATATAGATAAACATTGCAGGTTCACCATCCATATATGAGCCAGTAACTTATCTTCTGGATGATTTATGGTCTGGAAACTTTCATAGAAGCTTTTCATATCTGGAACAGGCAGCTTAGAAGGTTCAAGAGCCAAACTCCCATTAAATGCCTCTCGATGATGTTCCAAAAGAAATGCATTGAAGGAAAATGCTGGACCAAAGACCAGAGTCTTATCACGGAGAACTTCTCGTATTGCAAGTAACCGATCTGCAAGATCTGGAGAATATATCCCACAGAGGATTATAACCTGGGCTGAGGACTTCCTGATGATCTCCATGTTTCTTCTCTCAATGTCATCTAATACACTTAACCTTACAAATTTCACTTTGATGGTGTAGGCCACACAGATTCCATTCATGGTCAGATATTGGGTCACAATCTGAGCCTCCTCATCACCACTCTGATCATCAGAAGACACAATTCCAACCCAAATCCATTTAAAGAATATGATCATCTTGGATAACACCAAATAAAAGATCTGGGCACTTTGAATTGTTCGATAAAACGTTGGGTAGAGATTTCTGTCCTTTAGGGCGTAACATGTGGCCCTGTAGCTGATCTGAGAAAATAGTGAAATTACAGAATAAGTATAAATTGTATCATGAGGGAAGAACAGTAAATATAGAACAGTCAGGAGGGATGAGCCAAACTAACCAGAGATAATGGCCCAGATTTATCAAACTGCTTTAGAGAAAGAATGGAGTGATTTTCCCCCAGCAACCAATCACAGCTCAGATAAAGAGCTCTGGTAAAGTGAAAGCTGAGCTGTGACCTTCATATCCGAGCAGAGAATCAATGACCTTCCTTGTTGGCTGTGGAGATGTCCCATAGTAGCTTTATTTATAGGGTTACCGATGGGACCAGCAGCCCCAGGTCTGACTTTTCTTACCCGGAACTAATGTGGTTATATTTGTATATAATTGTGAATCCAACGTTCTTCTGGTTTTTCTATATGCTTAATGTGCAATGTCGTGTTTTAGCCACAAAATGTAAGAAAGCAGAGACAAGCATAAAATAGAAGGGAATGATGCAGGAAAAGGCTTCAGACAGGACCGGGAACTAGTTTGGGGGGTGTGAGCCCAGTTTAGCTCCATGTACACGGAAGAAGCAGTGTATATAGTTGTTTTAGTGCCACTGTTACCAGATCGAGTGTGTGTCCCTGAGGGTCAGCTGGGAGCGGGCAATGAGGAGGCCGTAAGTAAGAATGTAACCAGTCAGGCCAAGATGAGGCCGTAACATCTCCCTTGTATATAAAAGGTCCCCCATGGTATTAGAGACTGTCAATAGTTTGTAGATGCAGTCATTCTAGATGCACTGTGGCCCTGTGGCTGTGAGGCCTTTTGAACCATCGGGACATGCTGAGATATTACATCTAAGTGATTCTGTAAATACTAATGTATATATTATTTTGGGGTACAGAAGAAGTTATTGATGGTGGCATTTTATATAATATTTCCATCTGCCATTATACAGCCGCATCCTGAACCTATAACCACACTTGCCCCTTACATTCGGAGCCATACAGCCTTTATGTGATGTGATTCCCTAGAAGCAGCGATTCCTTATTCTTCTGTGTAACAAGAGTCTGATGGAACAAGCTATTAATATTTTTTTTTATTTTCCCTGTTTGGAATCAGAGGTAAAATGACGTGCAGTAGAGGCCTCATGTATCTCTACGAAAGCCGAAGCCATAACAGAACCTTAATACGACCGTACACTGAGTGCAAAGGATCATATGAAACATCAAAACAAGGAAGAGTCTCTGCAGCCCAGATGGAGGAAACTCCACATGGTCATTGTAGAATATAAGTGATGAATGAGAACTGGATGAATTGCTTATCCAAAAAGATCGAGAACATGAAGACACCCCCTACCTGTGTGTATCGGTATAATGCCAGTATCTGTGCCATGGACATTGTAGTTGCTGAACCCTGATCTCCAATAAAACCGACTACCTTCCTCTGTCCTGTACAGGAATAATTGGGGACGGTCCTTCCGAGTCCTGATAAAATCTGTAGGACACTTTTCACAGCTTTCACAGTATTGGAGCAGGAGTCGTATACGTGATATCCCAGAGAGACATTGGGTAAAATTGTCTGATCTTGGTTAATTTCCTCAATGGCGAAACGGAAAGTCAGCAGATACTTGTAATACAGAGGAACTGGCCTATGGAGATGATAATAGACAAAGAGTGACAGAGGGAACATGTGACACCTGATCATATACAAACCATATGGTAAAGTGGCTTCCCCGAGATATGTTATCCAAGCTGGAGCCCTTACCTGAACCTCGGTCACTGCTGGGAACCATCTATTAATAGAGTCATCCTGGGGCAGGCTCAACCAATAGAGCACAGATTTCACTAATCAATACATATGTCCTGTATTAATATGTATGACAAATCCAATGATTCCTCATACAAGTCCTCTAAGGGGGCTAAAAAGTGTAAAAGAAATATCAAATATTGTTAACTCCTATATAAATGAACCCCTTTCATATTAAAAGTTCAAATCACCCCACTTTTACCATTTTCCAAATAAAATTAATGTAAACAAAATAAAAATAAACATATTGTAACGCCGAGCGCTCCGGATCCCGCTCCTCCCCCGGAGCGCTCGCGGCGTTCTGATCTTGCTAGGGGCGCCTCGGTCAGACTCGCTGACTTGGAGTGCTGCTCTGTGTCCCCCGGCGGGGATGCGATCTGCGTGGCGGGATGTGCCTGCCCGCGGGTCGCATCCCGTTCCACTCTGCCGTTGCCTCTGACTACGAACCTTGCCGCCTGCCTTGACCTTCTGCTACGTCTGCCGCCTTGCCTTGTCCTTGTGTACCGCGCCTGTCTCAGCTGTCAGTGAGGTTGAGTCGCTATCGGGTGGAACGACCTGGGGGTTACCTGCCGCAGCAAGTCCATCCCGCTTTGCGGCGGGCTCTGGTGAAAACCAGTAACCTCTTAGATTCCATTCCCCTGGTATGGCCCACGCCATCGCCTCACTGACACAGAGGATCCACCACCCGTGTCCTCCCCGCATACCAGCCCCGGATCCTGACAGTAGATCCAGCCATGGATCCCGCTGAGGTGCCGCTGCCGAGTCTTGCTGATCTCACTACCGTTGTTGCCCAGCAGTCCCAGCAGATCGCCCAACCAGAACAACAGCTGACGCAGTTGACCGCCATGCTCCAGCAGCTTCTGCCAGCCCAGCGTCAACCATCTCCTCCGCCAGTTCCAGCATCTCCTCCACTCCGAGTTGCTGCAACTACCTATAGAGTCCGCTTGTCTCTCCCGGAGAAATTTGATGGGGACTCTAAGTTGTGCCGGGGATTCCTGTCCCAATGTTCCCTGCACCTCGAAATGATGTCGGACAAGTTCCCCACAGAACGGTCTAAGGTGGCTTTCATGGTCAGTTTGTTATCTGGAAAGGCCTTGTCCTGGGCCACACCGCTGTGGGACCGCAATGATCCTGCCACTGCTTCTGTCCAGTCCTTCTTCTCTGAAATACGCAGTGTCTTCGAGGAGCCAGCCCGGGCTTCCTCTGCCGAGACAGCTCTTCTGAATCTCGTCCAAGGGAGCTCTTCAGTGGGCGAATATGCCATCCAGTTCCGCACCCTCGCCTCTGAGCTAGCTTGAAACAATGAGGCCCTCTGCGCGACCTTCAAGAAAGGTTTATCCAGCCACATCAAAGATGTTCTGGCTGCACGAGAAATTCCTGCTACCCTGTCTGAACTTATCCATTTGGCCACCTGCATTGATATGTGTTTCTCTGAAAGACGCCAGGAGCTTCGCCAGGAAAAGGAACTTGTTCACACCAGGCGGTTTTCTCGCTTGGCACCTCTCTTCCAGAGTCCTCTGCAACCTACCCCTGTGCCTCCCACCGAGGAGGCAATGCAAGTGGACCGGTCTCGCCTGACCCAAGAAGAGAGGACTCGCCGCAGAAATGGAAATCTCTGCTTGTACTGTGCCAGTACTGAACATTTTCTTAAAGACTGCCCTATTCGCCCTCCGCGTCAGGGAAACGCTCACACCTAGTTAACGTGGGAGAGGCGTTACTAGGTGTGAATTCCTCCTCTCCACACCTGACCATTCCAGTGCGGATTTCTCCATCCGCTAACTCATCCTTCTCTGCGGTGGCCTTCCTGGACTCTGGTTCTGCAGGAAACTTTATTGAAGCCTCATTCATCAACAGATTTAACATTCCTGTTACTCGTCTCATCAAACCCTTCTACATCTCTTCAGTAAACTGAGAAAATCTGGACTGCACAGTGCGTTACCGCATTGAACCCTTGCTCATGACCGTTGGAATTCTCCACCAAGAAAAAATTGAATTATTTGTTTTGCCAAATTGTACCTTGGACATTCTGCTTGGTTTGCCCTTGCTCTAGCGTCACACTCCTACCCTCGATTGGATGACTGGGGACATTAAGTCCTGGGGCGCTTCCTGCCACAAACGTTGCCTTAAGTCTTTACCCATCAGCCAAGTCCCCATCGCTACTCCATTGCCTGGCCTTTCTAAGGTCTACCTGGACTTTGCTGACGTCTTTAGCAAAAAGCAAGCGGAGGTCCTGCCTCCACTTAGACCCTACGACTTTCCTATTGACTTGCTTCCAGGCACCACTCCGCCCAGTGGCAGAATCTATCCTCTCTCCGCTCCTGAACCAGGGCCATGTCTGAATACATTCAGGAAAATCTTAAGAGAGGTTTCATTAGGAAGTCTTCTTCACCAGCCGGAGCGGGGTTCTTCATCGTTGCCAAGAAGGATGGATCACTACGCCCCTGCATAGTCTATCATGGCCTCAATAAAATTACAGTAAAGAACCGCTACCCTCTGCCTCTCCTCTCTGAGCTCTTTGACCGTCTGCGCGGAGCAAAAGTTTTTACAAAGCTTGACCTCAGGGGCGCCTATAACCTCATCAGAATTCATGAAGGAGATGAGTGGAAAACCGCTTTTAACACCAGAAATGGCCACTTCGAATATCTCGTCATGCCATTCAGACTTTGCAACGCCCCTGCAGTATTTCAAGATTTTGTCAACAAAATCTTTCGGGACTTACTGTATACCTACGTAGTGGTCTATCTAGAGGACATCCTAATTTTTTCCTCCAACCTTGAGGAACACCGGCTCCATGTCCGTCAAGTACTCCAGCGCCTTCGTGTAAACCATCTTTACGCCAAATTAGAAAAATGCCTTTTTAAACGTAGCTGTCTTCCTTTCCTGGGATACCTGGTCTCTGGACAGGATCTTCAAATGGATCCTGACAAGCTCTCTGCGGTCTTGGATTGGCCACGCCCCTCTGGACTTCGTGCTATCCAGCGCTTCCTCGGATTTGCCAACTACTATCGTCGGTTCATTCCCCACTTCTCCACCATTGTTGCCCCTATTGTGGCACTGACGAAGAAAAGCGCGAATCCGAAGTCCTGGCCTTCCCAAGCGGATGAAGCTTTTACTCGCCTTAAGGCCGCCTTCGCTTCGGCACCAGTCTTATCTAGGCTGGACCCACTGAAGCCTTTCTTCCTTGAGGTTGACGCCTCCTCGGTAGGAGCCGGGGCTGTCCTTCTACAAAGAACCGCTAAAGGAAAAAACGTCACTCACGTTTTTTTCTCCAAAACTTTTTCTCCTCCTGAAAAGAACTATTCCATAGGAGACCGTGAACTGTTGGCCATCAAGTTGGCAATTGAAGAAGCCTCCGAAGCCGAGACCCCTCCGAAGCACATCATACCTCCAGAGTGCCTGATCTCCTCTGCTCCTGCTTCTCTGGTGCCAGTTCCTCCAGGAAAAACTTATGTTCCTCCACGTCTTCGCCTCCAGACTCTCAAATGGGGTCATTCCTCCGATCTTGCTGGTCACGCTGGAATTAAAAAATCCATACAGTTGATTTCCAGACACTACTGGTGGTCTTCCCTGGAAAAAGATGTGACTGATTTAGTTCGGGCCTGTACAGTATGTGCACTTGATAAAACTCCACGCCAGAAGCCTGCAGGTCTTCTCCACCCCCTGCCGGTGCCTGAACAGCCATGGTCCCACATAGCCATGGACTTCATCACGGACCTTCCTTCATCTCATGGCAACACCGTCATTTGGGTGGTCGTTGATCGTTTTTCCAAAATGGCTCATTTTGTCCCGCTTCCTGGCCTTCCTTCTGCGCCACAGTTGGCAAAGCATTTTTTTCTGCAGATTTTTCATCTCCACGGGCTTCCCACGCATATCGTCTCTGATAGAGGCGTTCAATTTATCTCAAAATTTTGGAGAGCACTCTGCACTCAATTAAAGATCAAATTAAATTTCTCGTCCGCCTATCACCCGCAATCCAATGGACAAATGGAGAGGGTGAATCAAATTCTTGGTGACTACCTGCGACATTTTGTGTCCTCCGTCAAGATGGTTGGGTTGATCTGCGGCCCTGGGCCGAATTTTCGTACAATTTCAAGAATTCTGAGTCTTCCGCCAAATCTCCATTTTTTGTAGTGTACGGCCGTTACCCGCTGCCCCCCCCCCCCTTCCCATTCCCTTTTCATCTGTATTTCCTGCCATAGATGAATTAACACAGGACTTCACATCTATCTGGAAGGAGACTCAAAAGTCGCTTTCACTGGCCTCGTCTCGCATGAAGAGACATGCGGATAAGAAGAGAAGAACTCCTCCTGTCTTTGCCCCTGGTGACAAAGTATGGCTCTCCGGGTCCCTAGCTACAAGCTGGGCCCTCGTTACCTAGGGCCTTTTAAAATCTAAAATCTAATTAATTATGTCTCCTACAAGCTCCATCTTCCTCCCTCTCTTCGTATTCCTAACTCGTTCCATGTCTCCCTTCTCAAACCCCTCATACTTAACCGTTATTCCCCCAAGGTCACCGCTCCTGCTCCTGTCACTGGGCCCTCTGATGTCTTCTCGGTGAAAGAGATCCTCGCCTCCAAGGTCATCCGAGGTAAAAAAAAAAATTCTTGTTGATTGGGAGAATTGTGGCCCCGAATAGAGGTCTTGGGAACCTGAAGCCAATATTCTGGACAAGGAACTCATTTATAAATTTTTGGGTTCTAAAAAGAGGGGGAGACCCAAGGGGGGGGGGGTACTGTAATGCTGAGCACTCCGGGTCCCGCTCCTCCCCCAAGCGCTCGCAGCGTTCTGATCTTGCTTGCAGCACCCCGGTCAGACTCGCTGACTGGGAGCGTTGCTCTGTGTCCCCCGGCGGGGATGCGATCCGCGCGGCGGGACGTGCCTGCCTGCGGGTTGCATCCCGTTCCACTCACCTGCCCCGTCCTCCTGCTCAGTCCCGGCCCGCGCGGCCCCGCTCTCTAGGGCGCGCGCGCGCCGGGTCTCTCAGATTTAAAGGGCCAGTGCACCATTAATTGGTGCCTGGCCCAATCAGTTCCAATCCCACTTCCCCTTCGTGTCCTTGCCGGATCTTGTTGCCTTGTGTCCTGAGAAAGCGTTTCTGTGTGTTCCCTAGCCTGTGTATCCAGCCCCCTTGCCGTTGCCCCTGACTACGTACCTTGCCGCCTGCCTTGACCTTCTGCTACGCCTGACCTTGCCTTGTCTTGTCCTTGTGTACCGCGCCTGTCTCAGCTGTCAGTGAGGTTGAGTCGCTATCGGGTGGAACGACCTGGGGGTTACCTGCCGCAGCAAGTCCATCCCGATTTGCGGCAGGCTCTGGTGAAAACCAGTAACCTCTTAGATTCCGTTCCCCTGGTACGGCCCACGCCATCGCCTCACTGACACAGAGGATCCACTCCATTGCCCTTCCTGCATAACAGGCCCGGATCCTGACACATATTAGGTATCGACATGTGTGTAATTGTCCAAATCAAAAGAATAACATTATTGATTCTGCCGGGTGCATAAACGGAAAAAAAAAAATAAACCAAAAAAAAAAAAATACCGAACACCAGATTTTTTTACGTCACATGCCATAAAATACATTTTATAAAAAGCTATTAAAAAGTCCGGTCTATGCCAAATTCATATTGATGAAAAACCACAGATCAAAGCGCAGAAAATGAGCCCATATTAGCTCCATAGGCCGAAAAATAAAGAAGTTATAGGGGTCAGAACAGAGCAGTTTTAAGGATTCCATTTTTTTTCAATAAAATTTTTTAGTAAGTCATAATAAAAACATTATATTGTATATTCTTGTAATCATATGAACCTGTATAATCAATGTCAGTATGATCACATGGGGAACAGCATTAAAAATTGGTCCTGCAAAAAAAAAAAACAAGCCCTTATATGGGTCTGCAAATGAAAAAAATAAGAGTTCTGGCCAGGGGCATTGATAGGTTTCCAAAAGATTGGGGGCTAGAGCTCATAGTCCAAGCCACACCCCCAATCACACTCTCATCTACGGCCAATTTCACACAGTCTACTCCCTCAATATACTCACTAATTCCAGCAAGCAACCATTTATTGTGGTTGCAGCAATCAAACTCCTATCACCCGCAGACCTCAGTATGCGCACACTGCCAGAGAGTGATAGGAGTGTGATTGCTTCAACCACACTCCTTTCCCCCCACACAGCTTGTACATGCCAAGATCTCACTGATAATTAGAAAAACTTTCTAATTAAAAAGAAAAGTAAGAATATATATGTAACGTTAACATAGTAACGTCATACAGTTACAAAGGAGCAAATCTCACTATACATATCACCATTATACTGTTACCATACATATTACCATCATACTGTTATATACTGAGACCAATATGACCAATAATACCAGTATACAAGGAGGAATATTATCACCATACATATTACCATCATACTGGTACTGACCAAAACTGAAACCAGTAATACTAATTTTGCCAGTAACATAAAATAAAATAAAATAGTCTGAGAAAACAAAAATGTACACAGGTGCACACGGCTGGTTTTGTGTGTTATTAGTAAGGGACATATATTACCACCACACCATAACCACTGACAAATACCGCTATATTGGTCCTGTATAAAATCCACTACACAAGAGACCAATACCCTCCCCCCCTCTAGTCCTGTTTTTGTTTTATCCTGCACTAAAAATTAAGACAGTTACTGCCACTGTAGTTGGGGCCACACTGTGTAATGGTTTTATGTTGGTGAACCGGCTGTCAGTTTTCCTTTAATAGACAAATACATCCTCAGGTAGGTAGGTAGATTGATACTCCCTCTCCTTCCCAGTTGTATGTTGACAGGTAGGTAGTTAGGTAGGTAAGTAGTTAGGTAATTAGGTAGCCAGGTATTTATATAACCAGATATGTAGTGAGGTAGTTAGATAGCCAGGCATATAGGTAGGTGGTAAGCTAGCCAGGTAGTTAGGTAGCCCCCCCCCTCCCACCCATTTGTGCCAGGTTGAAAAAACAAACAGGTATTCACCTCCTGTCCAATGCAGTGATCTCCAGAACAGTCGGGCCAGGTTCTGTTTCCCCCACATTGCAGGTGCTGATGAATGATGTCATAGTGCCTGTACTGTGTGGGAGCAGAAATCACGATCTTTTGATAGAGTGAGCCACAGTTCCTGCGGCATACACTGACAGGCAGCATTCCCCTGTATGTGTGTGTGTCTACAGCTGAAGGCGGAGCTCGCTTGCCTGGGGATCTGGGACAATTACCATTAGCGTCCTGAATCCTTATTAGCGAACAAGCCTGAGCCAGGGCTATGGGGGTGAGACTTAGCATGATTCCAATAATACCAAACTTGAATCATCTTTATTTTGTTTTATTTTATGATTTATTTTATTAAAACTTGAAAAAAAAACCTGTTCATTGCCATATTCTGACCCCTATTTTAACTTTTCTAATGAAAGAGCTGTGTTAGGGTTTATTTTGTGCACCATGAGCTTTAAAATGTTAACAGTGTCGCATTTGTGTAGTTCTGGCTTTTTGATCTTTTTTTATTCTATTTTCATGGGATGTGACAAAATATCTGGAATTTTAGCATTTGGCAAATATGTCTTTTTTTAGCTTTTTTTTTTACAGTATTTTATTTGAAAGTGGGGTGATTTTAAATTCTTATTAGGAAGGGGATTTAAAATGTTTTAGATGATTTTTTTTATGATTAGCCATCGTTAGATGCTATTGCATTACATTGAGTCTTCAAAAATTTCTTACGCATGGAAGTCTACGGAGCACAGGTAGGACCCCGGGCTTTCCCAGCAACCCATGGGTACCCCGTGAATACTTTGCAGAGGTGTCGATGGGACCCCTAGTCACCAGGAATTACCAGCATTTTTTTTTGTTTAAATGCTGTGATCTCTATTGATAACGGCATTTAACTATTTAAATGATAGACATCGGAGCGATCACCAATGTTCCTTATTACCGGCAGATGTCAGCTCCTGATAGCAGTGGTTATGTGCCAGTTATGACACAGACCCACGCTATAATCCCCTCATGCAACCCATGACGTACATGTATGTCATAGGTCGGAAGGGGTTGAATATTGTTTTTGTTTTAACCCCTTAACGACCACGGACATAAATGTACGTCCTGGTTTGGCGGGACTTCCCGCACCACGACGTACACTTACATCCTGTGTATGACCACGAGCATCGGAACGGTGCTCGCGTCATACACGGCAGGTTCCGGCTGCTAGTAGCAGCCGGGGACCCGCCCGTAATGGCCGACATCCGCGATCGCGCTGATGTCTGCCATTAACCCATTAGATGCCATGATCAATACAGATCACGGCATTTGTGACAGTGCGGTACTTTGAATGGATGATCGGATCGCCCGCAGCGCTGACACGGTGATCCGATCATCCAGCATGGCGGCCGGAGGTCCCCTCACCTGGCTCCGGCCGTCTTAGAGGTTTCATTAAAAAGTACAATTGGCAACGCAAAAAACAAGCCCTTATATGGGTCTGTAAATGGAAATATAAAGGAGTTATGGATTTTAGAAGGCGAGGAGGAAAAAACGAAAAACACTAAAATAAAATTGGTCCTTAAGGTGAAAATTGGCTTGGTCCTTAAGGGTTTACATTTTATTAATAATTTTTATATTTTTTTGAAAGTAGTAAAACATAATGGAAACTATATAAATTTTTGTTATCGTACCAATTTGAGAAACACATCAATTCTACTGAACAGTAAATGGTATAAAAACATTACATTGTCCTCCGTGATGCATTTTTTGAGTTATATCTTTTTCATCCAGATTTGTATTTGATCATATGATTTAAGGTTTTCTGTTCAAAAATTTGAGGGAAAAACATCAGGAAAAGAAAAAACGGCCACACGCACTCACACATGCATCCAATAGAGATCTGTAGAAGGAAAAAATGCCACAAACTGGTTTAAAAAATGCTGTTGCCGGAGTATGACGAATTAAAAAAAAATTTATAAAAAAAAAACTGCCACTGACCCCGAAAAAACTCAAATAAAGCGAGGAACAAAATGCTATGAAAACATTGCAGGTGAAGTGTTTCATATTTCCCTACTGAACTCCAGCTGACATCTAAATAAGATGTTTTTTGTAATCAAAAACAAAAAAATTCCACGTATCCCCCCCCCAGGTGTTCTTAACAATGTGCATAAGAAAAAGTGCCATGACTAAAACCTCCATTAGGCTGCATTCACATCTCGTTTTGTACATACGGGCGCCGGATCCGGCTGGGGGAGGGGCAAACCGGGCACTCCCGTACCCCAGCCGGATCACCCCGTGACTCCATTTACTTTAATGAGCCGACCGGAGTGAAACGGTGACTCCGGTCAGCTCAATTTTGACCTGTATGCGGTTTTGGACTGGACCTAAATCTGTAGTATACTACGGTTTTAGGTCCGGTCAGGAAACCGCATACGGGTCAAAACTGAGCTGACCGGAGTCACCGTTTCACTCCGGTCGGCTCATTAAAGTAAATGAAATCACGGGGTTATCCGGCTGGGGTACGGGAGCGCCCGGTTTGCCCCTCCCCCAGCCGGATCCGGCACCCGTATGTACAAAACGAGATGTGAATGCAGCCTTATGTTTGAGAAAGATTTATCAAAAAAATTAAAAGAGGGCCGTGTCATTGCTGGATATACACACTGAGAAAAGGAGAGACGACTGTATTTGAAAGCATTAGTGCCTACTATACATTGAGTTAAGGATTTACCCCCATCCCACCAACCATGAATACAGGATCTGCAGATGTGGCCCTGAAAGTCCTGCAATACTGGCCCTGGGGCACTTACCTCAAGCAAATGGATATGGAAGGCATAGAATCATTTCTGCTAATCTTATTCATAAAATAATTGACAGTGAAGACTCCACCGATGATGACGTCTCCATCCTGAAAATATTCATAATCCTCAATAATATTCACCAAGGGCAGATGACAGGCTGCTGGTGGATTCTGGGATCTACAATGTGTCACATGCAGAATCAGGACAAGGAATAGAGTTATCCTTGTGTATGAGGTGAGGTGTAAAAGTCTTTTCATGATACCCCCAGACTGTGCACCCCAATATAAAACAGAACAGGAGCAGGAGGCTGAGGAGCTCAGGAACATCAAACATCATTTAGGACAGGTCACCCCAATATAACACAGGACATGAGGCTGTAGAGATCACGGACATGAAGCGTGGTGTAGGACAGGTCACCCCAAGATAACACAGGACAGGAGACTGTAGAGATCACGGACATGAAGCGTGGTGTAGGACAGGTCACCCCAATATAACACAGAACAGGAGACTGTAGAGATCACGGACATGAAGCGTGTTGTAGGACAGGTCACCCCAATATAACACAGGACAGGAGACTGTAGAGATCCCGGACATGAAGCATGGTGTAGGACAGGTCACCCCAATCTAACACAGAACAGGAGGCTGTAGAGATCACGGACATGAAGCATGGTGTAGGACAGGTCACCCCAATATAACACAGAACAGGAGGCTGTAGAGATCAGGACATGAAGCGTGGTGTAGGACAGGTCACCCCAATCTAACACAGAACAGGAGGCTGTAGAGATCAGAGACATGAAGCATGGTGTAGGAGAGGTCACCCCAATATAACACAGAACAGGAGGCTGTAGAGATCAGGGACATGAAGCATGGTGTAGGACAGGTCACCCCAATATAACACAGAACAGGAGGCTGTAGAGATCAGAGACATGAAGCATGGTGTAGGAGAGGTCACCCCAATATAACACAGAACAGGAGGCTGTAGAGATCAGGGACATGAAGCATGGTGTAGGACAGGTCACCCCAATATAACACAGAACAGGAGGCTGTAGAGATCAGAGACATGAAGCATGGTGTAGGACAGGTCACCCCAATATAACACAGGACAGGAGGCTGTAGAGATCACGGACATGAAGCATGGTGTAGGACAGGTCACCCCAATATAACACAGAACAGGAGGCTGTAGAGATCAGAGACATGAAGCATGGTGTAGGAGAGGTCACCCCAATATAACACAGAACAGGAGGCTGTAGAGATCAGGGACATGAAGCATGGTGTAGGACAGGTCACCCCAATATAACACAGAACAGGAGGCTGTAGAGATCACGGACATGAAGCATGGTGTAGGACAGGTCACCCCAATATAACACAGAACAGGAGGCTGTAGAGATCACGGACATGAAGCATGGTGTAGGACAGGTCACCCCAATATAACACAGGACAGGAGACTGTAGAGATCACGGACATGAAGCATGGTGTAGGACAGGTCACCCCAATATAACACAGAACAGGAGGCTGTAGAGATCAGGGACATGAAGCATGGTGTAGGACAGGTCACCCCAATATAACACAGAACAGGAGGCTGTAGAGATCACGGACATGAAGCATGGTGTAGGACAGGTCACCCCAATATAACACAGAACAGGAGACTGTAGAGATCACGGACATGAAGCATGGTGTAGGACAGGTCACCCCAATATAACACAGAACAGGAGGCTGTAGAGATCAGAGACATGAAGCATGATGTAGGACAGGTCACCCCAATATAACACAGAACAGGAGACTGTAGAGATCACGGACATGAAGCGTGGTGTATATAGAGGATAGTGCATTAGATGTCTGTATCTCCCTCCTTTTATACAGTACAGTCTCATACATCTCTATGTGATCTGGATTTAGGCAGAGGCTCAGCTGGTCACTGACTAATGTTTTTCCTGGTCTTATAATATCTCCAGGAGATCATTTATAAGCTTCTTTCTTGGGACGCTTCTTAGAAGAGTATTTTTCTTTATCACTTTTTCTTATTTAACAATTGCTAGATTTGCCTTTCCCTGTAGTGTCCTCAATGTTGTAATAATACACAAGTACTCATTCAGCCAGTTCTGATCAGTAGCCATTGCCCCCTATTCCCATGTAGTTACAGTAGTGTGGTAGCCACAGGGAGTTGGACAGACTGTGGTATGGCACGTCATTCAGGGTGGTTGGATGTATCACTTTGTGATGCCAGGACACTGTCAACCTACATAGTCCGAGGATAGGACAGCTTCTCCTGGGCCAGGCACAGGATAAGAAATAGACTGATGCCAGGTTACGGATAACTGTCTTTACTGAGGCAGGAGTACATGTTACGCATCCTCACAGCGTAGATTAGAGGAGATGCAGTGTAACCCTTGGGAGCCCTATAGACTTACTGTGACTTTTAGTATTGTGCTTGGGATTTTAAGCCTAATGCTGAGGCCTCCTACGCTGACTAGGGTTCTGATAGTGTCCAATAATGCTACACCGCCAGGGTATGAATTATCTCTGTGTGGCATGTCAACTCACCGGGTATTATGCTTGCAATCAGGAATTTCTTAATCCTCCTGGGCGGAGAACATTTGCAGCATGGTGCAGTCGCTTGTTGTAGATTTGTTTAAAGCTTCCGTTAGATTCACCTCACACTCCCTCTGTATCTGCTCCACACTGAGCTCTCACTGAGCTCTGCAGTAATGTCGAGTAAACTGAACCTAAACTTAGACTAAACTGAATAGCTTCCCCCCCCCCCCCACACTACATTTTATATGGCCTAGCTAGGGGGGCCTCCCATTGGCCGTCAGGGTAACATGGGTACTCTGCATCATGCCTTCTTACAGATATCCTGAACATTTCTTAAAGGTACAGTGCAACACAACATAAATTAACAAAGATTATAATAAATATTAAAGCATCATCTGAGAAGCAGGGCCTAGCGCAGGCATCTGAAGCAATGTTTACCTGACAGGACGCACTCCGGTACTGGGATACCGCTCTATTTCCAATTGTTATCACCTCAGGAATATATCCCCAATAGAAGCCAGTGTTGTACTCAAAGGGAAGGCTATCCAGGGTTGTAGTCCCTCAGTAGCAGAAGATAGAGATGTCCCATGGCAGGGTGGTTTTGTCCTGCTACCATGTGACTTGCAGTGCTGGTTCACACTGATGATTCAAGGGGCATTTGCCATGGGTTTTCTAACCAATGAACCACAAGACCTGATCAAAA
The DNA here is from genome assembly GCF_029499605.1 of Hyla sarda. NCBI lineage: Eukaryota > Metazoa > Chordata > Amphibia > Anura > Hylidae > Hyla > Hyla sarda. The sequence continues at coordinate 5,529,514 of NC_079191.1, forward strand.
TATCATGGCAGCCATGTTGTCACGTTAGCAATGTGGTCATCAGCCATGTTAGCTGCAAGGTCGGACAAGGTTCACCTAAAAAGGTCCTATTCCCGAGATATCTTATTTGTTTCTTCACGTGTTTCTCTCCACAACTCTCCATTGTATAAGAAAGCCCATCTTGTCATTTCAGACTTACGATGGGTGATAAGAAAGGGTTTGTATAGGTTATCTCTGTAGAGCAGAGCAATGCCGTCCTCCACCACACATTTACTGTAGAACAGAAGGGAAAAAAGGGGAAATAGGGAATGAAAACAAATATGTTTATCCATATAATGAACATTATCTCTTTTAGTATAAAATAATCCATTAAGGTCATATATACTATTAAGGACATCACACATACCTATCCCTGTATAATTACACTACACATAGTTATACCTTATCGTTCTATACATTATTGTCCCTCTTTATATATGTGACATACGATCTCACATAGACATGGGGGATTAGTAACATTCCAAGGCTGACCTGATGTTCTAACATTAATTGGTCGTATGAACAATGGAGCTGTGTCTCCATATTGAGAGGACACATCCGTCTATGGAGAGCAGGAATATGTTATTTAATGTTAACTGGTGGTTGTGTGAATAAGGAGACACCTACAGATAGTGCTGGGCGATATACCGGTTCATACTGAATACCGTTTTTTTAATTCTGTCCGATATGAATTTTTCCTATACTGCAATACCGGTCGGGCCCCTCCCCCCCCCCCCTTCGAATGAATGAATTATCAGCCGCAGCGGCTGTCCCAAGAAGCCGGCCGGCTCCTTACATGACAGTGCGCTCAGCCTATCACCAGCCGAGGTGGGACATCACTGCAGCCGGTGATGCGCTGACAGCTCTGTGATGTTCCCGTCCCCAGGAAGCAGCATGAAGATCGCAGCGGAGGCAGCGGAGAACAGTGAGGCCGATACGGGGGAACGTAGGAGGGTGAGTCAAAGTTTATTTTGTTTATTTTTGTAGCCCGGGCACAGAAATAAGTAAAATTAATCAGTACAGATGTCATTTATTAAACATTTCCGGTGCTGCGCCATGCAACTCATTCATTTAAAGCGCCGGCGGCTCACAGGACTATGGGGGGTGGAGCAGCGCCCATGGGTCACATATGATTAGTTCCCCGATGTGGGGGACAGCGCTGCGGCTGATAATTCATTGGGGGGGGGGTGTTAGAGAAGCATAGCAGCACCCGGGGGTCACATATGATTAGTTCCCCAGCGTTGGGGGTGGGGGGAATACCGTTTAATACTGTGGAACTGCCATAACTTACAAAAATACTGTGATCGCCCAGCACTACCTACAGATTTATTATGTAACTAGGCCCTAACCGGTGCCTGTGTGTCTGGGAACCACCATATTTAATTGCCCAAGTGTCAAATCCCTACATTTGATGGATGTTTGAAAACTCAAGTTAGTTCTTGAAAACAGTTAACCCTAGACTAGCTGGTTGGTAATGAATATAATTACCTATGTAATAGTGCAACCTAGTGTATAAGTGGATGATAAATAAATTGAAAGAGACATCACATGGTCATTTCAGCATATACATACCCAATATCCATTTATTGGGTAAATCCAATTAAGGGGGTGTGTCTAACTGATTAGGAATTCTGTTTAAACATGTTTACGCCTAATTGGGGGACACACAAAAAGAATTCTTCTGCATACTTCATACTTCTACTACCAGATCTCAGGATGGAGTTCCATATTCTTTCATAGATCTTGGATGTAGTTCATTATAAAGAAATCTTATATGATCTTCAGGACTTCCTTACATCTCTAGAATATATCTGAGAGATGGTCCATAATGAAAAGTCACAGGGAGAGCCATGCTGCCAAGTTCTTTTTGAGATGCCCATATGGTGACAAGACGGGACATGGTCTATGCCAAGTAATGCATTCCCATGATATATATATAATATAGTCTATGGATTATCCCTCCACAATCTTAATTTACATAATTTACAACAAAAAAATCCCACAAAATGGAGCTTCTGAGTTTTCCCTCCAAAATTAATGTACAGTGGATCACTGTATACATCCTAAACTATGTCTCATAAAGTTCTTACCAAGTCATGTGATGTGTAGTTAGTTACAAGGGGTGGAGTTTATTTATCATTTGATAAGCCTATTAATTAGATATTGCCCAATTGGATATCATGAGGTTTCCTCATGCAGAGTAATTTACCTACTGTCTGTATATAATGTCCAAACTAACCTGGTAACTGTTGTTATATTGGGATATAGTTTCTAACTTCTGACTTGTACTAATGATTGTATGTAGAACAATGCTTTACTAATAATCTTTCCATATATAGATATCTCATCGATATTCATGCATATATATTGCTGTGTTTATTTACTCATTAATCTTTATTAAAACCAATAAGCCTGCATATTTTTATAACACTTGTGTAAAATGTTATATTTAGCGTTAATTTCATCTCATATCATCCAAAAGAACTTAACATCTCTGAGAAATAGTCGGCTTAGATGTGAATTGTATCAAATATATTTGTCTGCAATTCACCAGGTCATAATTTTGATTCATAATTATGTTGTGATATGCTATAAAAATTATAGATGGAGGCAGTGCTGAGATCACAGTGGGATGTCCACTAAATTATCGCATTTTTTGTATGGAAGTGGTTTTGCAATATTAATAACTTGTGGCTATTGTTAACCTCACTCTGTGTAATTCCATTGCATTGCATTGTGTAAGTATTGGCCGGGTGCCATCTTAGCCATGCGTAGTGGTTATTGTAAGCTGTTCTATTACAGCACGCCAACAGTGAATCCAAAATGGTCATGTATATATGTGCCGACCAAGAGCCAGACCACATACATAAAAACCCTTAAGTGGGTGTGGTCTATAAATAGTCAAGATCACTGTCTGGTCCTGAAGGGGTAAGACCCATCCCAGAACCACAGCTGAAGTTGGAGCAATCTAGTGTTAGTACACAGAAGCAATAAGTGCAAGACAAGTAAATTAACTGCACATGTCTATGCAAAACACAATTGAATTTATATATTGCTTGGAAATCATTTCAAGTGTCCCAAAATGTTCAAGATAACAAAGGCAACATATGTAGGTCTTATTAGCCTAGGTGATATAGGGTCCTGGTTCTACCATAACCTTCCCATAGACACTCATCATTAAATAGATTTGTATTGAAGTCCCAATTAAAGGGAAATCAAGTTGGGTAACTCAGGGCGTGGCAGGAGAAAAAAGTAACTTTGCAATAAAGTTTGACCCAATAACTTCCTAATAAATAGAATCAATAAAAGCAATTTGAATTACACATGCCAATTCCTGTAATGCCAGTGTAACCATGTTTTCTTGCATTGTTTTTGATTCTAAATTCCTGAGCTGCGGTGGTTGCAGACATGTTAATTCCCCAAGGGGGGAATTGTTTTGTTTAATAAATATATCTGATATATCTTTTCAAATGTCTGTTTATCTGTTTGTGGGTTTCTTCCAAGAGTGTACCTGGACTGAAACCAGCCTGTTTGCTGCTGGACAGGAGAAAGCCGTTTTCCAAAACACTTTTACAAGCTAAGACAGTTTGTGAGGTAAGTGGTAAAGTTACCAGCCCTCTATAATGTAGGCAAGAAGGTGGGCAAAGGCTAGAACACGGGGAGAAAAGTTATATGCCAGCTCTACCTGCAAGTCTTGAAGCTGCTGACCCTGTGCTTTAAATTAATAAATATATTCCTTCAATAAAGCATTATAAATCTTTGCAGAAAGGAGGGGGCTATAAAAGAGATACCGCAGGAAACAATTTGGTTTTATCTCTGCGATCAGATATTTCCTTAGGTCTAGCTGAATTCTTATGTATCGGACCATGTGGCTCTGGCACACTCTATGATATGCCATTACAAATACCGACACAGTGTTTACCCTCTGATGTGCCACTCCAGTCGCTCCACATGGCAGATGGAGTACAAGAAAAAGTCTCACAGCAAACAAAGTGGGTGGATTTAGGTTAATACTTACAGCAAATTTAGAAGGAAGGTGGCCGCTTGCGGAAGGTTTTTGTGGACCAAAAACTGGTGCAATTGGCGCTCTTCTCCGGTAAGATGGATTGCTTCTCTCAGTCACAAAGGAAGGGTAGTGGTAGATAATCAAAAAATTGTTCTTTTATTGCATAAAAGCAAAGTATAAAACAGGTACCAAAATTGATGACGCGTTTCGAGGGGCATGACCCCTTCTTCGTCAGGTCATATAATTGGACAGCAGAAAGTGACGAAATGTATGCAGGAAAAACCCGCGAAAAAACAAGATTTTTAAAAAAGTATACAGATGCATGTAATCAAAAATATGTAAAATAACATCATGTTTATAAATAATGGATGTTCTGAAATATATATTATTTCTAGCATTTTTTCTTGGAACCACCATTTGAAAGAGCGCTATTTAGAACGCTCAGAGGATCTGATAGTCTTTCCTAAATGGAGGGAATACTATCAGATAGACCTAGTGTCTAGCTGTATCACAGATGTGCTTGTTGCAGCAGAGCCCGTTCGGGCACACTGTGCTATGGGGGACCATATGTCTAAAGTAATGCATCAAATGGATAAATAGTTTAAAACGACAATGTAATACAGCCCTTTTCAATAGCATTCCATACATGTTATTTAATGTATTATAGATATCAGTATCAGACGTTATCTACAAGTATATTAACAAATATAGCCATAATACACTGATACAAGCAATTAAAGTGCATTTTTCTTTGTTCACTGCCAGTAAATCTTGTAGAGGGCAATGGAAATATACAGGATGGGCCATTTATATCTATACACCTTAATAAAATGGGAATGGTTGGTGATATTAACTTCCTGTTTGTGGCACATTAGTATATGTGAGGGGAGAAACTTTTCAAGATGGGTGGTGACCATAGTGGCCATTTTGAAGTCAGACATTTTGAATCCAATTTTTATTTTTTCAATAGGAAGAGGGTCATGTGACACATCAAACTTATTGGAAATTTCACAAGAAAAACAAAGAATGTGCTTGGTTTTAACATAACTTTATTCTTTCATGAGTTATTAACAAGTTTCTGACCACTTATAAAATGTGTTCAATGTGCTGCCCATTGTGTTGGATTGTCAATGCAACCCTCTTCTCCCACTTTTCACACACTGATAGCAACACCACAGGAGAAATGCTAGAACAGGCTTCCAGTATCCGTAGTGTGGTAGAACGACGATAGATATAGCATGAGAATATATTTAAAACATAATCATATATAATCATATATATAATAATTCAATACAGTCTATGTGACTTTAAAGATCTCTGCTTTCAGCTTGCTCATGTGTAACAGATGGCAGTGGCCTTCCTTCCAGAGTGTGGTCTGATTATCAAGATTAAACTTTGTTCGATCAAATAGATAGTCATGCTGTACTAGAACACATATTGATACATCTTCTGAACAAACGCCTGATATTTGCCTGACAATGACTTATCAATAAAATGTCAGTGTCAAGCTGACCTACTGGGGGGAAGGAGGAACAAACTATGATTACTTAGCGCTTACAGAGAAAAACAGGGGCATAAGCTTAGCGCATGACAGAACCGCATGATAGAACAGCACATACACGTCATTGAATGATGATCGATAATATGGGTGATGATTTATGTTAATCTTGAGGCCTTATAAACCTTAGTAAAATGCTTGAATAAACAGATAATAACAGATAACAGAGATTTGGTTATCTGAACCATGTGTCAGCTGTCTCATTTCTCCTCCACCGATGCATGCATTATATATTCAATTTGGCCGGGAATAGATAAGCACTGTATACCTGGAGAAGTCATTCTACTTCAGTTGGCGCCCGAACAGGTATACAGTGCTTATCTATTCCCGGCCAAATTGAAAAAAACAAGGAATGCATCGGGGGAGGAGAAATGAGACAGCTAACACACGGTTCAGATAACCAAATCTCTTCTGTTTATTCAAGCATTTTGCAAAGGTTTATAAGGTCTCAAGATTAACATAAATCAACACCCATATTATCGATCATCATTCAATGACATGTATGTGCTGTTCTATCATGCGGTTCTGTCATGCGCTAAGCTTATGTCCCTGTTTTTCTCTGTAAGCGCTAAGTATTCATAGTTTGTTCCTCCTTCCCCCCATTAGGTCAGCCTGACACTGACATTTTATTGATCGGTCATTGTTAGGCAAATATCAGGCGTTTGTTCAGAAGATGTATCAATATGTGTTCTAGTACAGCATGACTATCTATTTGATCGAACAAAGTTTAATCTTGATAATCAGACCACACTCTGGAAGGAAGGCCATTGCCATCTGTTACATATGAGCAAGCTGAAAGCAGAGATCTTTAAAGTCACATAGACTGTATTGAATTATTATATATATGATTATATATGATTATGTTTTAAATATATTATCTTGCTATATCTATCGTCGTTCTACCACATTACCCCGTTTGATAATGTATTTAAACATTCTTGCCCTAAAATAAAGTCCTATCTCATCTGTCCTATGTACTTCTCCAACTCTTTTTCTTCTTGCTGTACATTAGACGAGTCATGGCTATTCCATGACCCCCCTTGCCACAGACTTTGTACATAGGTTTTCAGATGCTGTCCCTTACATATTTAATCTTTTTTAGTATTTGGGTATTTCTTCAGGGGTGCATGGGGTTAATCTGGGTATTTTTCTAAGTCGATGTTTGTCATCAAGTGAGTAGCATTGTCCATGGCTTTTTCACACATCTTCTTCAGGCATGGTAGAACGCAACAGATGATAAAAGCTAGGAGAATGAGAATTGTTAGAATTGATATTCCTATTTGCATCAACATTTTCTGTCATCCCCCCATTCCACTAAAATATTGGTCCCAGGGGTCTGACACTCCTGAATTTCTTTTGAGTTCTAATGACAGGCTTTCTAATTTCTTTATGACTAGGGTTACTTTACCATTGGGGCCTGTATTCTCTGGGATGTATGTACAGCAGGTATCCCCAAACATTTAACACACCCCTCCTTTTCTGCTAGAATCATATCTAAGGCCACTGCCATCTGTTACATATGAGCAAGCTGAAAGTCACATAGACTGTATTAAATTATTATATATATGATTATATATGATTATGTTTTAAATATATTCTCATGCTATATCTATCGTCGTTCTACCACAGTAGTTTCAGGTGCTGCACAACTCGTATCTTCACAGCATAGACAATTGCCTTCAGATGACCCTAAAGATAAAAGTCTAAGGGGGTCAGATCGGGAGACCTTGGGGGCCATTCAACTGGCCCATGATGACCAATCCACTTTCCAGGAAACTGTTCATCTAGGAATGCTCGGACCTGACACCCATAATGTGGTGGTCACCATCTTGCTGGAAAAACTCAGGGAACGTGGCAGCTTCAGGGCATAAAGAGGGAAAAATCATCATGTAGCAATTTTGCATATCCAGTGGCCTTGAGGTTTCCATTGATGAAGAATGGTGCTGGGACCTGTGGCTAATGCTGGACATCCCCGATCGCAGTGATGCTCAACATTAACCCTTTAGGCGCTGTGATCAAAGTTAATCACAGCATCTAAAATGTCAATTAACTGAGAGGATGACGGAAGGGCCCTATGCTCCGGTCAGACATGGCAGGCTGGAGCAATCGAGTACTGATAACACTGATAAATGCTATGCTATGGCATAGCATTGAGCAGTTTATGCAATGAAAAGATTGCATCTTTTAGTCCCTATCGGGACTGCAACATAGTAAAAAATAAAATAAGAAAAAAAAGTTCAGAAATGTGAATTAACCCCTTCCCTAATAAAAGTTTGTATCATCCCCCTATTCCCATAAAAAAAAAGTAAGCAAAAATAAGTATAAACATATGTGGTATCATCACGTGCGTAAATGTCTGAAGTATAAAAATATAATATTAATTAAACCGCACGGTCAATGACATATATGTAAAAAGAATTGCTTATTTTTGGTCATGTATACCCTAAAAATAATAAAAAGCAATAAAAAAAAGTCCCATCAAAACAAAAAGATCACAGCTCAAAAAATTACCCTCACACATCCCATATACAGAAAAATAAAAAAAAGTTATTGGGGTCAGTAGAGGATTATTTTAAACTTACAAATTTCCGTATAAAAAGTTATAATTTTTTTAAAGAAGTAAAACAAAATAAAACCTTTGGGTATCATTGTAAATGTATGGACCTACAGAATAAAGTTAATGTGTCACTTTTACCAAAAAGTGTACTACATAGAAGAAAAAGCCCCCAAAAGTTGCAAAATTTAGCTTTTTTTCTCGCACAAATAATTTGGGGTTTCGTCGTAGATTTTGTGGTAAAATGATGAATGTCATTACAAAGTATAATTTGTGGTGCAAAAAACAAGCCTCATATAGGTCTGTAGATGGAAAATTTAACGCGTTATGATTTTTAGAAGGTGAAAAGGAAAAACCGAAAATGCAAAAACAAAAAAAAAAAAAAACTTTAAGGAGTCTTTAAGGGATTAAACTTTCAGCTTCAAATTTGTGATAAGAAGGCTTGATGCTCAAAGTAGATTGGTCTTGATATTGTGATAGCGCGGGGAGTGATGAAAGGGTGTTGGATTAACCCTTAACTGTCGTGACACCAGGGTGCAGGCTCCTCTCCGTATATGTATCCTACCGCCACCCATCTCAGGAATGATAGGGAGGAATAAAGGATTTCCACAACTGGAATTTTAGTAAACTGAAGATAACTTTACTGCAGATTTTATGCAGGTTAAACGTAGTAACAGTCTTTACAGCGGACCAGACTTTAGGCTCCTCACAGGTTTGGTTGGGACCTTGTAGGGAATAAGCTTGAAGGATTTGCTTTACGCTGTTCCCTGGATTTAGGGGTATTGTTTAGGTCCAGCAGTCATGTAGGATTAACGGAATTTGGATTGAGTAGACTCACGTTATAGTAAGGCTCTGGATTGGTAGGCTTCAGGCCTAATTTGTCTTGTAGGTAAGCACAGAGCTCCGCTCGCTGTCATATCCCAAGGGAAAGAGCCGGACAAGAGAGCGATGATTGGATAACAGCGCCCTTATATCTAAATAGGCAGACTTCAAGCTTATTGGTCCCCCAGACCTGTCAGTCCTAATACAAAGCATTGTGGTTAATCACGTGACATGAGCACATGACCTGGAAGGTCCTTAACCTTAGCAGAACAACATAATTATTAATCATGTGACCTAAGGTCCTGGAAGCAACATTTACACTATTCAATATATAAAATATATACATAAAATTAAAGAACGAAGAGGCGACTAGGGGTTATCCCACTAAGAGCATCCTATCAGTTGAGGAACTCTAACTTTGGGGACTTATTACACAAGGTATAGTACATGTACAGTACCGGGACACCACAAATCCCCTTACTTGAAATGAGTCGACCTCGACGACTGTCCCCTGAGACAGAGGGACAAAGTACTGAAAGTTTTTAGACAGTCCTGGGCATAATTGAAATGTCCTTTTAGTCAGGCTGTATCAACACATAACAAAAGAGTCCTTGCATTTGAGAGAGTCCTTGCATAAAAGTCTGTGCAGGCTCCAAATATTAAAACAGTTTTTTTTTTTAATATATATATATTTTTATATCAACAAGAGTATACTACATCACTTTACTGTACAAACATGGGAAGCTAGTAAACTCATGAACAGGATTGTATTGTCCATGAATTCAAGAACAGGATGACATTATTACACATGAAATACAATCAATTATTGACTTTCATTATTTACTTTTTCTTTCTCTGCTTTGACTAAACTGTTAGAGGTATGTATGCTAAGCTGAGAGTTACTACATACTAAGACATTTGAATCTCACTTTATATTTTTATTTATACCACACTAGTTACCTGTTATGCACACTGGTAGTGTATTGGCTTGCCTGAGGCTGTCTGACCAATACCTAGCTACTAGGGTCCATTGGCTACACGCACTTTTCCCTAGAACTCTTCCCAGATAATCCTGACATAGATTATCTTACTGAATACGTGTTTACACTTAGGCTTACAGGAGCGCCTTCTGGCCAGGAAGAGCATCCTGAATACGTAGAAAGAAAAAGAACAAGTTAGTGTACAAACAGTGGTGTTACGCCGAGCGCTCCGGGTCCCTGCTCCTCCCCGGAGCGCTCGCGGCGTTCCCCTCTCTGCAGCGCCCCGGTCAGACCCGCTGACCGGGAGCGCTGCACTGACACTGCCGGCGGGGATGCGATTCGCATAGGGGGACACGCCCGCTCGCGAATCGCATCCCAAGCTACTCACCTGTCCCGATCCCCGGCTGTCATGTCCTGGCGCGCGCGGCTCCTCTCCTTAGGGCGCGCGCGCCAGCTCTCTAAGATTTAAAGGGCCAGTGCACCAATGATTGGTGCCTGGCCCAATCAGTCTAATTAGCTTCCACCTGCTCCACGTCCATATAACCTCACTTCCCCTTCCCTTCCTTGCATCTTGTTGCCCTTGTGCCTAGAGAAAGCGTTTACTTTGTTTGCCATACCAGTGTTCCAGACCTCTTGCTATCTCCATTGACTACGAACCTTGCCGCCTTCCCTGACCTTCTGCTATGTCTGACCTCGCCTCTGTCTAGTCCTTCTGTCCCACGCCTTCTCAGCAGTCAGCGAGGTTGAGCCGTTGCCGGTGGATACGACCTGGTTGCTACCGCCGCAGCAAGACCATCCCGCTTTGCGGCGGGCTCTGGTGAATACCAGTAGCAACCTAAAACCGATCCACCGGTACGGTCCACGCCAATCCCTCGCTGACACAGAGGATCCACCACCAGTATCCTCACAGTACCCGGATCCTAACAAGTGGTATGAAACTGAATAACGACACGTTACAGTCCCTAAAGCTTTGTGTTGAGTTACTTGAAGTGTGAGATATTTATTTTGTGTACTGAAATTAGTGTGAGGTAAGTACAGTAGAGAAGTGAGGATATGCACTATGTGTACATGAAATTATTTGGATGTCAGTCTTGGTATCTGAGGGGTAGATTACCCTGAGTAGGTGTTAGCGATGAGTGACATGATTGTTACTCTCAGTGGAGCTGAGAGAGCCACCTGAATACAGCTACTACCCTTAAAATTTTATGTACCCATGTACAAAGTTGAAATCCCTGTACAATAACCATTTACATTAGTTTACATTAGTTTAACCTTTAAACACACATTTATGGGAGGACACACAAAAATTGACAGGTGCATTTGTTAAGGATTAGCTAATGTGCGGCCTTAATCTGTGAGTGACTACCGCTGTACTAATTTCCGACGTAAGATAATTCACACCAGGCCAGGTTGGTATGGGTCCTCTCCTCGGTACCCCAGGGAGTTCTGTTTATTACAGGAAGTAAATTTAGTTTTTACAAACTGAGAAAAATGGGAGGGTGAAAGGTAAAATTATGCATCATTCTGTATGCTGATTGGTCATTTGAGCGTGGCATAGCACAAGCCATTATCTTGAAAGTCCTCTTGGCTTAAGATTTCAGCATCTTTCCACAAAGTCCAATGTTTAGACGTCTTGTCTCCATAGTCTCCATCTCAAGGCTCTAGTCTTAGTTACAGGCAAAGTGATAAGATGAAATGTTCTGCATTTAGCATTCTGATGTATCTGAGTTAAAGGGTAATATTAATATATCGATCATTCATTAGAAACATAAGGGTCATCCCTATCAATTCCCCCCTAAAAGATATCTGTTACCGTACATGACTGTTACGCCGTGCGCTCCGGGTCCCCGCTCCTCCCCGGAGCGCTCGCAGCGTTCTCTCATTCGCAGCGCCCCGGTCAGACCTGCTGACCGGGTGCGCTGCGATATTACTCCCAGCCGGGATGCGATTCGCGTTGCGGGACGCGCCCGCTCGCGATGCGCATCTCGGCTCCCGTACCTGACCCGTTCCCCGTCTGTGTTGTCCCGGCGCGCGCGGCCCCGCTCCTTAGGGCGCGCGCGCGCCGGGTCTCTGCCATTTAAAGGGCCGCTGCGCCACTGATTGGCGCAGCAGGCCTAATCAGTATTCTCACCTGTGCACTCCCTACTTATACCTCACTTCCCCTGCACTCCCTCGCCGGATCTTGTTGCCATTGTGCCAGTGAAAGCGTTTCCTTGTGTGTTCCTAGCCTGTGTTCCAGACCTCCTGCCGTTGCCCCTGACTACGATTCTTGCTGCCTGCCCCGACCTTCTGCTACGTCCGACCTTGCTCTTGTCTACTCCCTTGTACCGCGCCTATCTTCAGCAGTCAGAGAGGTTGAGCCGTTGCTGGTGGATACGACCTGGTTGCTACCGCCGCTGCAAGACCATCCCGCTTTGCGGCGGGCTCTGGTGAATACCAGTAGCAACTTAGAACCGGTCCACCAACACGGTCCACGCCAATCCCTCTCTGGCACAGAGGATCCACCTCCAGCCAGCCGAATCGTGACAGTAGATCCGGCCATGGATCCCGCTGAAGTCCCACTGCCAGTTGTCGCCGACCTCACCACGGTGGTCGCCCAGCAGTCGCAACAGATAGAGCAACAAGGTCACCAGCTGTCTCAACTGACCGTGATGCTACAGCAGCTATTACCACAGCTCCAGCAACAATCTCCTCCGCCAGCTCCTGCACCTCCTCCGCAGCGAGTGGCCGCTTCCGGCTTACGATTATCCTTGCCGGATAAATTTGATGGGGACTCTAAGTTTTGCCGTGGCTTTCTTTCGCAATGTTCCCTGCACTTGGAGATGATGTCGGACCAGTTTCCAACTGAAAGGTCTAAGGTGGCTTTCGTAGTCAGCCTTCTGTCTGGGAAAGCTCTGTCATGGGCCACACCGCTCTGGGACCGCAATGACCCTGTCACTGCCTCTGTACACTCCTTCTTCACGGAGATCCGAAGTGTCTTTGAGGAACCTGCCCGAGCCTCTTCTGCTGAGACTGCCCTGCTGAACCTGGTCCAGGGTAATTCTTCTGTTGGCGAGTACACCATTCAATTCTGTACTCTTGCCTCCGAATTATCCTGGAATAATGAGGCCCTCTGCGCGACCTTTAAAAAAGGCCTATCCAGCAACATTAAAGATGTGCTGGCCGCACGAGAAATTCCTGCTAACCTGCATGAACTTATTCATCTTGCCACCCGCATTGACATGCGTTTTTCCGAAAGGCGTCAGGAGCTCCGCCAGGATATGGACTTTGTTCGCACGAGGCGGTTTCTCTCCCCGGCTCCTCTCTCCTCTGGTCCTCTGCAATTCGTTCCTGTGCCTCCCGCCGTGGAGGCTATGCAAGTTGACCGGTCTCGCTTGACACCTCAAGAGAGGACACGACGCCGCATGGAGAACCTATGCCTGTACTGTGCCGGTACCGAACACTTCTTGAAAGATTGTCCTATCCGTCCTCCCCGCCTGGAAAGACGTATGCTGACTCCGCACAAAGATGAGACAGTTCTTGATGTCTACTCTGCTCCTCCACGCCTTACTGTGCCTGTGCGGATATCTTCCTCTACCTTCTCCTTCTCTGCTACGGCCTTCTTGGATTCCGGATCTGCAGGAAATTTTATTTTGGCCTCTCTCATCAACAGGTTCAACATCCCGGTGATCAGTCTCGCCAGACCCCTCTACATCAATTCTGTTAACAATGAAAGATTGGACTGTACCGTGCGTTACCGCACGGAACCTCTCCTAATGTGCATCGGACCTCATCACGAAAAAATTGAATTTTTGGTCCTCTCCAACTGCACTTCTGAAATTCTTCTTGGATTACCGTGGCTTCAACGCCATTCCCCAACCCTTGATTGGTCCACAGGAGAAATCAAGAACTGGGGTACTTCTTGTCACAAGGACTGTCTTAAATCGGTTCCCAGTACTCCTTGCCGTGACCCTGTGGTTCCCCCTGTATCCGGTCTTCCTAAGGCTTATATGGACTATTCTGACGTTTTTTGCAAAAAGCAAGCTGAGACTTTGCCTCCTCACAGGCCTTATGACTTTCCTATTGACCTCCTCCCGGGTACTACCCCACCCCGGGGCAGAATCTATCCTCTGTCTGCTCCAGAGACTCTTGCCATGTCGGAGTACATCCAGGAGAATTTAAAAAAGGGGTTTATCCGCAAGTCCTCCTCTCCTGCCGGAGCTGGATTTTTTTTTTGTGTCCAAAAAAGATGGCTCCCTACGTCCTTGTATTGATTACCGCGGACTTAATAAAATCACGGTAAAAAAACGCTACCCCTTACCTCTTATCTCGGAACTCTTTGATCGCTTACAAGGTGCCCACATCTTTACCAAACTGGACTTAAGAGGTGCTTATAATCTCATCCGCATCAGGGAGGGGGACGAATGGAAGACCGCATTTAACACCAGAGATGGACACTTTGAGTATCTGGTCATGCCCTTTGGCCTATGCAACGCCCCTGCCGTCTTCCAAGACTTTGTTAATGAAATTTTTCGTGATCTCCTATATTCCTGTGTTGTGGTTTATCTGGACGATATTCTGATTTTTTCTGCCAACTTAGAAGAACACCGCCAGCATGTCCGCATGGTTCTTCAGAGACTTCGTGACAATCAACTTTATGCCAAAATGGAGAAATGTCTCTTTGAATGTCAATCTCTTCCTTTCCTAGGATACTTGGTCTCTGGCCAGGGACTACAAATGGACCCAGATAAACTCTCTGTCATCTTAGATTGGCCACGCCCCTCCGGACTCCGTGCTATCCAACGTTTTTTGGGGTTCGACAATTATTACAGACAGTTTATTCCACACTTTTCCACTATTGTGGCTCCTATCGTGGCTTTAACCAAGAAAAATGCCAATCCCAAGTCCTGGTCCCCCCAAGCGGAAGACGCATTTAAACATCTCAAGTCTGCCTTTTCTTCCGCTCCCGTGCTCTCCAAACCTGACCCATCTAAACCATTCCTATTGGAGGTAGATGCCTCCTCAGTGGGAGCTGGAGCTGTCCTTCTACAAAAAAATTCTTCCGGGTATGCTGTGACTTGTGGGTTTTTTTCTAGGACCTTCTCCCCGGCGGAGAGAAACTATTCCATCGGGGATCGAGAACTACTGGCCATTAAATTGGCGCTTGAGGAATGGAGGCACCTGCTGGAGGGATCAAAATTTCCAGTTATCATATACACTGATCACAAGAATCTCTCCTATCTCCAGTCTGCCCAACGACTGAACCCTCGCCAGGCTAGGTGGTCGTTGTTCTTTGCCCGTTTTAACTTTGAAATCCATTTTCGCCCTGCTGACAAGAACATTAGGGCCGATGCCCTCTCTCGTTCTTCTGATGCCTCTGAAGTAGAGGTCTCTCCGCAACACATCATTCCTCCGGACTGTCTGATCTCCACTTCTCCAGCTTCCATCAGGCAAACTCCTCCAGGGAAGACCTTCGTTTCTCCACGCCAGCGTCTCGGGATTCTCAAATGGGGACACTCCTCCCACCTCGCAGGCCATGTGGGCATCAAAAAATCCTTGCAACTCATCTCTCGATTTTATTGGTGGCCGACTCTGGAGACTGATGTTATTGATTTTGTGCGGGCCTGTACTGTTTGTGCCCGGGATAAGACTCCTCGCCTGAAGTCTGCTGGTCTCCTTCATCCTCTGCCTGTTCCTGAACAGCCTTGGTCACAGATTGGTATGGATTTTATTACGGACTTGCCCTCATCCCGTGGCAACACAGTTGTTTGGGTGGTCGTTGATCAATTTTCCAAGATGGCACATTTTATTCCTCTTCCTGGTCTTCCTTCAGCGCCTCAGTTGGCAAAGCAATTTTTTGTACACATTTTTCGCCTTCACGGTTTGCCCACGCATATCGTCTCAGATAGAGGCGTCCAATTCGTGTCTAAATTCTGGAGGGCCCTTGTTACGCCGAGCGCTCCGGGTCCCCGCTCCTCCCCGGAGCGCTCGCTTCTCTCTCGCTACCGCAGCGCTCCGGGCAGCTCCACTGACCCGGTGCGCTGCGATACCGTCTCCAGCCGGGATGCGATTCGCGATGCGGGTGGCGCCCGCTCGCGATGCGCATCCCGGCTCCCGTACCTGACTCGCTCTCCGTCTGTCCTGTCCCAGCGCGCGCGGCCCCGCTCCCTAGGGCGCGCGCGCGCCGGGTCTCTGCGATTTAAAGGGCCACTGCGCCGCTGATTGGCGCAGTGGTTCCTATTAGTGTGTTCACCTGTGCACTCCCTATTTATACCTCACTTCCCCTTCACTCCCTCGCCGGATCTTGTTGCCATTGTGCCAGTGAAAGCGTTTCCTTGTGTGTTCCTAGCCTGTGTTCCAGACCTCCTGCCGTTGCCCCCGACTACGATCCTTGCTGCCTGCCCTGACCTTCTGCTACGTCCGACCTTGCTTCTGTCTACTCCCTTGTACCGCGCCTATCTTCAGCAGTCAGAGAGGTTGAGCCGTTGCTAGTGGATACGACCTGGTTGCTACCGCCGCAGCAAGACCATCCCGCTTTGCGGTGGGCTCTGGTGAATACCAGTAGTAACTTAGAACCGGTCCACTAGCACGGTCCACGCCAATCCCTCTCTGGCACAGAGGATCCACTACCTGCCAGCCGGCATCGTGACAGTAGATCCGGCCATGGATCCCGCTGAAGTTCCTCTGCCAGTTGTCGCCGACCTCACCACGGTGGTCGCCCAGCAGTCACAACAGATAGCGCAACAAGGCCAACAGCTGTCTCAACTGACCGTGATGCTACAGCAGCTACTACCACAGCTTCAGCAATCATCTCCTCCGCCAGCTCCTGCACCTCCTCCGCAGCGAGTGGCCGCTTCTGGTCTACGACTATCCTTGCCGGATAAATTTGATGGGGACTCTAAATTCTGCCGTGGCTTTCTTTCCCAATGTTCCCTGCACTTGGAGATGATGTCGGACCAGTTTCCTACTGAAAGGTCTAAGGTGGCTTTCGTAGTCAGCCTTCTGTCTGGAAAAGCTCTGTCATGGGCCACACCGCTCTGGGACCGCAATGACCCCGTCACTGCCTCTATACACTCCTTCTTCTCGGAAATTCGAAGTGTCTTTGAGGAACCTGCCCGAGCCTCTTCTGCTGAGACTGCCCTGTTGAACCTGGTCCAGGGTAATTCTTCCGTTGGCGAGTACGCCGTACAATTCCGTACTCTTGCTTCAGAATTATCCTGGAATAATGAGGCCCTCTGCGCGACCTTTAAAAAGGCCTATCCAGCAACATTAAAGATGTTCTGGCCGCACGAGAAATCCCTGCTAACCTACATGAACTCATTCATCTAGCCACTCGCATTGACATGCGTTTTTCCGAAAGGCGTCAGGAGCTCCGCCAGGATATGGACTTTGTTCGCACAAGGCGTTTTTTCTCCCCGGCTCCTCTCTCCTCTGGTCCCCTGCAATCCGTTCCTGTGCCTCCCGCCGTGGAGGCTATGCAGGTCGACCGGTCTCGCCTGACACCTCAAGAGAGGACACGACGCCGCATGGAGAATCTCTGCCTGTACTGTGCCAGTACCGAACACTTCCTGAAGGATTGTCCTATCCGTCCTCCCCGCCTGGAAAGACGTACGCTGACTCCGCACAAAGGTGAGACAGTCCTTGACGTCTACTCTGCTTCTCCACGTCTTACTGTGCCTGTGCGGATATCTGCCTCTGCCTTCTCCTTCTCTACTATGGCCTTCTTGGATTCCGGATCTGCAGGAAATTTTATTTTGGCCTCTCTCGTCAACAGGTTCAACATCCCAGTGACCAGTCTCGCCAGACCCCTCTACATCAATTGTGTAAACAATGAAAGATTGGACTGTACCATACGTTTCCGCACGGAGCCCCTTCTAATGTGCATTGGACCTCATCACGAGAAGATTGAATTTTTGGTCCTCCCCAATTGCACTTCCGAAATTCTTCTTGGACTACCCTGGCTCCAACTCCATTCCCCAACCCTGGATTGGTCCACTGGGGAGATCAAGAGTTGGGGGCCCTCTTGTTTCAAGGACTGCCTAAAACCGGTTCCCAGTACCCCTTGCCGTGACTCTGTGGTTCCCCCTGTAACCGGTCTCCCTAAGGCCTATATGGACTTTGCGGATGTTTTTTGCAAAAAACAAGCTGAGACTCTACCTCCTCACAGGCCTTATGATTGTCCTATTGACCTCCTCCTGGGCACTACTCCACCCCGGGGCAGAATTTATCCTCTGTCCACCCCAGAGACTCTTGCTATGTCGGAGTACATCCAGGAAAATTTAAAAAAAGGCTTTATCCGTAAATCCTCCTCTCCTGCCGGAGCCGGATTTTTCTTTGTGTCCAAAAAAGATGGCTCTCTACGTCCTTGCATTGACTACCGCGGTCTTAATAAAATCACGATAAAGAACCGCTACCCCCTACCCCTCATCTATGAAATCTTTGATCGCCTCCAAGGTGCCCACATCTTTACTAAGCTGGACTTAAGAGGTGCTTATAATCTCATCCGCATCAGAGAGGGGGATGAATGGAAAACGGCATTTAACACTAGAGATGGACACTTTGAGTATCTGGTCATGCCCTTTGGCCTGTGCAACGCCCCTGCCGTCTTCCAAGACTTTGTTAATGAAATTTTTCGTGATCTCTTATACTCCTGTGTTGTTGTATATCTGGACGATATCCTGATTTTTTCTGCCAATCTAGAAGAACACCGCCAGCATGTCCGTATGGTTCTTCAGAGACTTCGTGACAATCAACTTTATGCCAAGATAGAGAAATGTCTCTTTGAATGCCAATCTCTTCCTTTCCTAGGATACTTGGTCTCTGGCCAGGGACTACAAATGGATCCAGACAAACTCTCTGCCGTCTTAGATTGGCCACGCCCCTCCGGACTCCGTGCTATCCAACGTTTTTTGGGGTTCGCCAATTATTACAGGCAATTTATTCCACATTTTTCTACCGTTGTGGCCCCTATCGTGGCTTTAACCAAAAAAAATGCCAATCCCAAGTCTTGGCCTCCTCAAGCGGAAGACGCCTTTAAACGGCTCAAGTCTGCCTTTTCTTCGGCTCCCGTGCTCTCCAGACCTGACCCATCTAAACCCTTCCTATTGGAGGTTGATGCCTCCTCGGTAGGAGCTGGAGCGGTCCTTCTACAAAAAAATTCTTCCGGGCATGCTGTTACTTGTGGGTTTTTTTCTAGGACCTTCTCTCCGTCGGAGAGGAACTACTCCATCGGGGATCGAGAGCTTCTAGCCATTAAATTAGCACTTGAGGAATGGAGGCATCTGCTGGAGGGATCAAGATTTCCAGTTATTATTTACACCGATCACAAGAACCTCTCCTATCTCCAGTCTGCCCAACGGCTGAATCCTCGCCAGGCCAGGTGGTCTCTGTTCTTTGCCCGATTTAATTTTGAAATTCACTTTCGGCCTGCCGATAAGAACATTAGGGCCGATGCTCTCTCTCGTTCCTCGGATGCCTCGGAAGTTGAACTCTCTCCGCAACACATCATTCCTCCTGACTGCCTGATTTCCACTTCTCCAGCCTCCATCAGGCAAACTCCTCCAGGAAAGACCTTCGTCTCTCCACGCCAACGCCTCGGAATCCTCAAATGGGGTCACTCCTCCCATCTCGCAGGTCATGCAGGCATCAAGAAATCTGTGCAACTCATCTCTCGCTTCTATTGGTGGCCGACTCTGGAGACGGATGTCGTGGACTTTGTGCGAGCCTGCACTGTCTGTGCCCGGGATAAGACTCCTCGCCAGAAGCCCGCTGGTTTTCTTCATCCTCTGCCTGTCCCCGAACAGCCTTGGTCTCTGATTGGTATGGATTTTATTACAGACCTACCCCCATCCCGTGGCAACACTGTTGTTTGGGTGGTCGTTGATCGATTCTCCAAAATGGCACATTTCATCCCTCTTCCTGGTCTTCCTTCAGCGCCTCAGTTGGCTAAACAATTTTTTGTACACATTTTTCGTCTTCACGGGTTGCCCACACAGATAGTCTCGGATAGAGGCGTCCAATTCGTGTCAAAATTCTGGAGGGCTCTCTGTAAACAACTCAAGATTAAATTAAACTTTTCTTCTGCATATCATCCTCAATCCAATGGACAAGTAGAAAGAATTAACCAGGTCTTGGGTGATTATTTACGACATTTTGTTTCCTCCCGCCAGGATGATTGGGCAGATCTTCTACCTGGGCCGAATTCTCGTATAACTTTAGAGTCTCTGAATCTTCCTCCAAATCCCCATTTTTCGTGGTGTACGGCCGTCACCCTCTTCCCCCCCTCCCTACTCCCTTGCCCTCTGGTGTACCCGCTGTAGATGAAGTGACTCGTGATCTTTCCACCATATGGAAAGAGACCCAAAATTCTCTTTTACAGGCTTCATCTCGCATGAAAAAGTTTGCCGATAAGAAAAGAAGAGCTCCCCCCATTTTTGCTCCCGGAGACAAGGTATGGCTCTCCGCTAAATATGTCCGCTTTCGTGTCCCCAGTTACAAACTGGGTCCACGCTATCTTGGTCCTTTCAAAGTCTTGTGCCAAATTAATCCTGTCTCGTACAAACTTCTTCTTCCTCCTTCTCTCCGTATTCCTAATGCCTTTCATGTCTCTCTTCTTAAACCACTCATCATCAACCGTTTCTCTCCCAAGTTTGTTTCTCCCACTCCTGTCTCCGGTTCTTCTGACGTCTTCTCAGTGAAAGAGATACTGGCCTCCAAGACGGTCAGAGGAAAAAGGTTCTTTTTGGTGGATTGGGAGGGCTGTGGACCTGAAGAGAGATCCTGGGAACCTGAGGACAACATCCTAGACAAAAGTCTGCTCCTCAGGTTCTCAGGCTCTAAGAAGAGGGGGAGACCCAAGGGGGGGGGTACTGTTACGCCGAGCGCTCCGGGTCCCCGCTCCTCCCCGGAGCGCTCGCTTCTCTCTCGCTACCGCAGCGCTCCGGGCAGCTCCACTGACCCGGTGCGCTGCGATACCGTCTCCAGCCGGGATGCGATTCGCGATGCGGGTGGCGCCCGCTCGCGATGCGCATCTCGGCTCCCGTACCTGACTCGCTCTCCGTCTGTCCTGTCCCGGCGCGCGCGGCCCCGCTCCCTAGGGCGCGCGCGCGCCGGGTCTCTGCGATTTAAAGGGCCACTGCGCCGCTGATTGGCGCAGTGGTTCCTATTAGTGTGTTCACCTGTGCACTCCCTATTTATACCTCACTTCCCCTTCACTCCCTCGCCGGATCTTGTTGCCATTGTGCCAGTGAAAGCGTTTCCTTGTGTGTTCCTAGCCTGTGTTCCAGACCTCCTGCCGTTGCCCCCGACTACGATCCTTGCTGCCTGCCCTGACCTTCTGCTACGTCCGACCTTGCTTCTGTCTACTCCCTTGTACCGCGCCTATCTTCAGCAGTCAGAGAGGTTGAGCCGTTGCTAGTGGATACGACCTGGTTGCTACCGCCGCAGCAAGACCATCCCGCTTTGCGGTGGGCTCTGGTGAATACCAGTAGTAACTTAGAACCGGTCCACTAGCACGGTCCACGCCAATCCCTCTCTGGCACAGAGGATCCACTACCTGCCAGCCGGCATCGTGACAGCCCTCTGTAAACAGCTCAAGATCAAATTAAACTTCTCTTCTTCTTATCATCCCCAATTCAATGGGCAAGTAGAAAGAGTTAATCAGGTCCTGGGTGACTATTTACGGCATTTTGTTTCCTCCCGCCAGGATGACTGGGCAGATCTTCTACCATGGGCCGAATTCTCATACAACTTCAGAGTCTCCGAATCTTCTGCTAAATCCCCATTTTTCGTGGTGTACGGCCGTCACCCTCTTCCCCCCCTCCCTACTCCCCTGCCCTCTGGTTTGCCCGCTGTGGATGAAGTGACTCGTGATCTTTCCACCATATGGAAAGAGACCCAAAATTCTCTTTTACAGGCTTCATCCCGGATGAAAAGATTTGCTGATAAAAAAAGAAGAACTCCCCCCATTTTTGCTCCCGGAGACAAGGTATGGCTCTCCGCTAAATATGTCCGCTTTCGTGTCCCCAGTTATAAACTGGGACCACGCTATCTTGGTCCTTTCAAAATCAAGTGCCAGATCAACCCTGTCTCTTACAAACTCCTTCTTCCTCCTTCTCTCCGTATTCCCAATGCCTTCCATGTCTCTCTCCTTAAACCACTCATCCTTAACCGCTTCTCTCCCAAAGTTGTTTCTCCCACTCCAGTTTCCGGATCTTCTGACGTCTTTTCTGTGAAGGAGATTCTAGCATCCAAGACGGTCAGAGGTAAAAGATTCTTCTTGGTCGACTGGGAGAATTGCGGCCCTGAGGAGAGATCCTGGGAACCTAAGGACAACATCCTGGACAAAAGTCTTATCCTCAGGTTCTCAGGCTCCAAAAAGAGGGGGAGACCTAAGGGGGGGGGTACTGTTACGCCGTGCGCTCCGGGTCCCCGCTCCTCCCCGGAGCGCTCGCAGCGTTCTCTCATTCGCAGCGCCCCGGTCAGACCTGCTGACCGGGTGCGCTGCGATATTACTCCCAGCCGGGATGCGATTCGCGATGCGGGACGCGCCCGCTCGCGATGCGCATCTCGGCTCCCGTACCTGACCCGTTCCCCGCCTGTGTTGTCCCGGCGCGCGCGGCCCCGCTCCTTAGGGCGCGCGCGCGCCGGGTCTCTGCCATTTAAAGGGCCGCTGCGCCACTGATTGGCGCAGCAGGCCTAATCAGTATTCTCACCTGTGCACTCCCTACCTATACCTCACTTCCCCTACACTCCCTCGCCGGATCTTGTTGCCATTGTGCCAGTGAAAGCGTTTCCTTGTGTGTTCCTAGCCTGTGTTCCAGACCTCCTGCCGTTGCCCCTGACTACAATCCTTGCTGCCTGCCCTGACCTTCTGCTACGTCCGACCTTGCTCTTGTCTACTCCCTTGTACCGCGCCTATCTTCAGCAGTCAGAGAGGTTGAGCCGTTGCTGGTGGATACGACCTGGTTGCTACCGCCGCTGCAAGACCATCCCGCTTTGCGGCGGGCTCTGGTGAATACCAGTAGCAACTTAGAACCGGTCCACCAACACGGTCCACGCCAATCCCTCTCTGGCACAGAGGATCCACCTCCAGCCAGCCGAATCGTGACAATGACATCTCTCCCTATGGTGCGTTCTGCCTAACAGTCCCAAGTTCAGGTGGAGAAAAATAAAAAACGGGTATGGGATGCTTCACTGAATTGAGACGAGCGGCCCCTTGTGAACCGCCCCCCTTTGTAGTCAGACTAGTCCTTTACCTGGGACTTCTATGTTCACCCTACTCTGCTGGGTATACACTTGCACTATTGGCATACAGGATGGTTGTTCTCATGCGGGGAATTCCCTCGGTCATGTTTGGGTCTGATGTATCAATTAGGTTCAGATAAGCTGAAATAATAGGTTCAATATCCACAGTTGTTCCCCCAGTAGTCATCTGTCACACATGATATGGAGTATGGAGTCCAAGGTCTGCTCCCACCACTCTCCAATGTTCTCTTGTAATATCCACAATGAAAGCCAGTCCTTGGTCGCTTTCTATTACTTCAGGGACTCCAAATCTGCATATCAGTTCTGTTAGTAGTTTCTTTACAGTAGTCTTTGCTGTAATATTAGTGACTGGGTAGGCTTCTGGCCATCCTGAGAACATGCCCACTGCTACTAGCACGTACTCAAACTTTCCACTTTTAGGCAGTTGCATGTGATCAAGCAAGGTTTGGCCAAGTGTTTCTTCTCTTCCAGGGTTGCAGGTGTTGCAAATGTCACATTCCTTGACATATTGTTCAACTGGTGTTGTTATTCCTGGTGCAAGGTAGATTTGTTGATAGAAGTGATCATTTGGTTTTTCCCTCTGTGGGTGACTCCATGAGCCCATTGAGTCACCCCCGGATAAAGGGCTTGGTGAAGACAAATCTTGTTTGTTTTCCTTCATAGGCCGTCTGAGTTCAGCTCCCATTTCCTCTTTCCCTTGTTCAAGGCTTGAGTCTGGAACTGTTTCAGTGTCTTGAGTCCGGGGTTTTCTTTTTCCTCTTCTGGTTCTTCTGATCCTTTCTTCTGTCTTCTTGTCGTGGTCCGGGTTTCTTCTTTCCATCTTCTGGTTCTTCTGATACTTTCTTCCATGAGAGTCCAATCTTCCATGCGCTTTGACTTTGATGATCTCCACCTGTTCAGGCAATTTTAAGACTTCAATCAGGGTCCTGACAGCTTCAAAGTTCTTTATAGGGGTTCTATTTGCAGTCATGTACCCCTTTAGGGCCCATTTAAATCCGAGGTCCAGCGCCACTCCATGCCCATAGGCAGAGTTCGTGTAGATGTTGGCGGTTTGTCCTTCCAAAATGTGTCAGGCTTCAGCTAAGGAAATGAGTTACACCTCTTGTGCTGAAACACGGGAAGTCTCGTTCGCAGAACTTCAAATGGGCCAACCACTGAGTATTCTGTGTGGAAGTTGCCACTTTCATCAGCATATCTGGACCCATCTGTGTAGAGAGTAAAGGTTGTATTGCCCAATGATGTTCTTAGTAGATGTGATGTCTCCATTTCCATAACCTCTAAATAATTTGTTTTTCTTCATCATCCCCCCTCGAGAGAGAGGAAGCAGGGTAGCTGGATTGAGGATTGTGCATCTTTGAAGGGTGACTTTATCCGGGAGTAAAAGAGAGCATTGAAGTTTCACTTGTCTTTGTAGAGAAAGTAGATTTCTTTGGCATTGAGTCAAAATAACTTTCAGTTCATATGAAGCGAGGATAATGATAGAATGTCCAAGAATGATGTCCAAAGTTCAAAAGGTCTTTAGCAGCTATCATAGTTCAAAGTCAGCTGGGTGCAGTTTGTGCAACAGGATCTAGTCTGGATGAGTAGTATCCCAAAGGTCTCAGTTTGTCTCCATGTTTTTGTGCAAGTATATTGGCTTCGGGTTTTAAGAAGACCTTTACAGGCGGAACAGGCAAGAGTCCAACATCATCTGGGCTTTTGAACCAGACACAGTCAGGAATTTGTTTTAGATGGACATCGGGTATAGTCTTTGTTGGGATGTTCATGACCATCAGTGGAGAGGCTGCAGGACACTAAGTTCTTCAGGTGGGAGTGGTTAGGATAATTCAAGGTACATCCCATCATCCTTATTGGTTGCTTCAAGTTTCAGAAGTAAATTTCAGATCCAGATTTTAGACAATTTCTATATGAGACATGATTGGCTGGATTCTCTTGAGTTATTCTGTTGTTGGGTCTTCATTGTTGATTCATCCTGGAGTAGTTTGGGTGTCCAGAGAGAGGTCCAGATTGTTGTTGGTCCATATCATGACGGTTTTGTGACATCATTGGCCTTACAGTGGCTGAATCCATTTGGTAGTTAGAAGGAGGAGGTCTGGTTCTGCAATTTCGCTGGACATGTCCGATTTTATCTGTAGCAGATGATCGTTCTGACGGGTGATCTTCGAGGGACATAATCCTGAACCGGGTATTGTGCTGTAGCATTAAGCATCATCGATGCATCTTGACAGATTGACACATCCGAGCTCTTCTTAGTAGGTGCCACTCCAATTTGTGTTTCAGTAGCTTCGACAATGAGTGAAAGCTGTTTTGGTTCAAGTGTCACATATTCAGGCCTAGTGTCCGTAAGTGTTTCTTTAGCATCGTGGAGGCCAGTAACAAAGGTGCTAATGAAGAGGTCTTATGGAAGTTGCTTCTTAGGTCATAACCTTGATCCTGGAACAGATTATGTAGTCTGGAGAAAAACTCTTCAGCTGATTCCGTAGGTTCCTGAGAGGCATCATAAAAATTGGTGGAGCTTGAAGCTAGTCTGTCTTCGGCCCAGGCTTGTAGTTGTCGGCAGAATTCTATAGCAGAAGAGTATGTCTCTGTGTCCACAATAGCAGAGCTATCAAGGCTGGCAGAAATGATAGGCCAGAAGGCGTCTCCAGTTCTGATAGAGACTAGATTATATAAATCTTTCTGTGGTATCCTGGTACCGTATTGTATACGTTACCTTTATAGAGGTCCCCATAGTCAGAGTCCCTAGGACGTCGGGGTCCCTCTTCTGTAGTTATCCCTTTGTCACCCCTCAGTTATTCCATAACTGTATGACGTGTTCACCCACAATGCACTGTAACGGTGAGTGACAGTTGTTATGGACCAATCCAAAACAGCCAGCCCCTGCCCATATAAGGGAGCTGCAGCCATTAATCTCTCTCTTGTTCCTGTGCTGCCAAGCAAGCAGCATCTCTCTTGGGTTGCTGGCTCTGGAAGAGGTAGGACCTCCGCAGCTTCGAAGACGATTTACTAGGCCAAAGCCTTGCGGCCTCGGCCTCTAACATAGCGGATATACTAAGCAATTCACCGCTACTCACCGCAAGATCACTGGACCTAAACGCACCCTTAAATCCAGCGGATCTATGCTACAAAATCCCTAAAAAGCTAAATTGGGCTTATCTGATCCCAACCAACTGTCAATCGCTGCTCAAGCCATATGTAAAGAGGCTCTGGTATCTGGACTGTTACTATTGCTGCATGTACAGAAATTACTCAGTAAAAGTTCCTGCAAGTTTTCAGTTAACAGCGGTTGTGGACAATCCTTTATTTCTGCATCACCTATTGCTCTTGGGAAGGGTGGCAATAGGCCTATCAAGAAATACAGTATTTAACCCTCACCCCAGCGTCACGAGTGACAAGGGTTAACAGCGCCCTTTATTATCCCGAACAGCAACACCCTAACTACCCTACACCCCACAAGGCTTTATCCCAATTCAGCCACCACAAGCCTTTTTGGCGTCACAAACAGGATTCGGGTGTGTGCATGCTGCTGTTGCAACTAGTGAAAGTGTACTCCCCCAAGTTCACCACAAAGCCTTTTTGGCGTCACACGAACAGGATTCGGGTGTGTGCCTACTGCTGTTGCCACTAGTGAAGTTGTACTCCCCCCCAGAAAGTAACAGATTTTATTCATGTGTCGCAGACTGCATTACAGTGTACAAGAGAGGTGCGTGTGGTGCAAGTTGCAAGGGGGCCACGTGAAAAGTAAGGGGGAGGCGAAAATTCATGCACAGAAAGAATGTGTAAACTGCGAAACGAATTCATGCTACGATCCTCTGGTCCAGTCAGCATGGGAGGAGTTAACCTGCTGCCGGAGAAGCGCGCGAAGAAGTCCCGCGCTGCGCCACGACCCGCCCCTGGGCGTGGTTATCAAGTTGCTGTGTCGCAACCGAAAGGGAACTTGGAGACACAGGAGTTGTTTCTGGGAGGAACGGAAGTCGGGGCTGCACCGATGACGTCTGTCACGATGCCGGCTGGCAGGAGGTGGATCCTCTGTGCCAGAGAGGGATTGGCGTGGACCGTGCTAGTGGACCGGTTCTAAGTCACTACTGGTGTTCACCAGAGCCCGCCGCAAAGCGGGATGGACTTGCTGCGGCGGTAGTGACCAGGTCGTATCCACTAGCAACGGCTCAACCTCTCTGACTGCTGAAGATAGGCGCGGTACAAGGGAGTAGACAGAAGCAAGGTCGGACGTAGCAGAAGGTCGGGGCAGGCAGCAAGGATCGTAGTCAGGGGCAACGGCAGGAGGTCTGGAACACAGGCTAGGAACACACAAGGGAACGCTTTCAATGGCACAATGGCAACAAGATCCGGCGAGGGAGTGCAGGGGAAGTGAGGTATAAATAGGGAGTGCACAGGTGAACACACTGATTAGAACCACTGCGCCAATCAGCGTCGCAGTGGCCCTTTAAATCGCAGAGACCCGGCGCGCGCGCGCCCTAGGGAGCGGGGCCGCGCGCGCCGGGACAGGACCGACGGAGAGCGAGTCAGGTACGGGAGCCGGGGTGCGCATCGCGAGCGGGCGCCACCCGCATCGCGAATCGCATCCCGGCTGGAGGCAGTATCGCAGCGCACCCGGTCAGTGGATCTGACCGGGGCGCTGCGGGAGCGAGAGTGTAGCGAGCGCTCCGGGGAGGAGCGGGGACCCGGAGCGCTCGGCGTAACAGTACCCCCCCCCCCTTGGGTCTCCCCCTCTTCTTGGAGCCTGAGAACCTGAGGACCAGACTTTTATCTAGGATATTGTCCTCAGGTTCCCAGGATCTCTCTTCAGGACCACAGCCCTCCCAGTCAACCAAAAAGAAGGTTTTTCCTCTGACCTTTTTGGAGGCCAGTATCTCCTTTACAGGAAAGATGTCTGAAGAACCGGAGACAGGAGTGGGAGAGATAAGTTTAGGAGAGAAACGGTTGATGATGAGTGGTTTAAGAAGAGAAACGTGAAAGGCATTAGGAATACGAAGAGAAGGAGGGAGAAGAAGTTTATAAGAGACAGGATTGATCTGGCACAAAATTTTGAAAGGACCAAGATAGCGTGGTCCCAATTTGTAGCTGGGAACACGGAAGCGGACATATTTAGCGGAGAGCCATACCTTGTCTCCGGGAGAAAAAATGGGGGGAGCTCTTCTTTTCTTATCAGCAAACTTCTTCATGCGTGATGAAGCCTGTAAGAGAGAATTTTTGGTCTCTTTCCATATGGTGGAAAGATCACGAGTTATTTCATCCACAGCGGGCAAACCAGAGGGCAAGGGAGTAGGGAGGGGGGGAAGAGGGTGACGGCCGTACACCACGAAAAATGGGGATTTGGAAGAAGATTCAGAAACTCTGAAGTTATACGAGAATTCGGCCCATGGTAGAAGATCTGCCCAGTCATCCTGGCGGGAGGAAACAAAATGCCGTAAATAATCACCCAGGACCTGGTTAATTCTTTCTACTTACCCATTGGATTGAGGATGATAAGCAGAAGAAAAGTTTAATTTAATCTTGAGTTGTTTACAGAGAGCCCTCCAGAATTTTGACACGAATTGGACGCCTCTATCCGAGACGATCTGCGTGGGCAACCCGTGAAGACGAAAAATGTGTACAAAAAATTGTTTTGCCAACTGAGGCGCAGAAGGAAGACCAGGAAGAGGGATGAAATGTGCCATCTTGGAGAATCGATCAACGACCACCCAAACAACAGTGTTGCCACGGGATGAGGGTAAGTCTGTAATAAAGTCCATACCAATCAGAGACCAAGGCTGTTCGGGAACAGGCAGAGGATGAAGAAGACCAGCGGGCTTCTGGCGAGGAGTCTTATCCCGGGCACAGACAGTGCAGGCCCGCACAAAATCAACAACATCCGTCTCCAGAGTCGGCCACCAATAGAAACGAGAGATGAGTTGCATGGATTTCTTGATGCCCGCATGGCCTGCGAGATGGGAGGAGTGACCCCATTTGAGGATTCCGAGGCGTTGGCGTGGAGTGACGAAGGTCTTCCCTGGAGGAGTTTGCCTGATGGAGGCTGGAGAAGTGGAGATCAGGCAGTCAGGAGGAATGATGTGTTGCAGAGAGAGCTCTACTTCCGAGGCATCCGAGGAACGAGAGAGAGCATCGGCCCTGATGTTCTTATCGGCAGGACGAAAGTGAATTTCAAAATTAAATCGGGCAAAGAACAGAGACCACCTGGCCTGGCGAGAATTCAGCCGTTGGGCAGACTGGAGATAGGAGAGATTTTTGTGATCGGTGTAAATAATAACTGGAAATCTTGATCCCTCCAGCAGATGCCTCCATTCCTCAAGTGCTAATTTAATGGCTAGTAGCTCTCGATCCCCGATGGAGTAGTTCCTCTCCGCCGGAGAGAAGGTCCTAGAAAAAAAACCACAAGTAACAGCATGCCCGGAAGAATTTTTTTGTAGAAGGACCGCTCCCGCTCCTACTGAGGAGGCATCTACCTCCAATAGGAAGGGTTTAGATGGGTCAGGTCTGGAGAGCACGGGAGCAGAAGAAAAGGCAGACTTGAGCTGTTTAAAGGCGTCTTCCGCTTGAGGAGGCCATGACTTAGGATTGGCATTCTTTTTGGTTAAAGCCACGATAGGAGCCACAATGGTGGAAAAATGTGGAATAAATTGTCTGTAATAATTGGCGAACCCCAAAAAACGTTGGATAGCACGGAGTCCGGAGGGGCGTGGCCAATCTAAGACGGCAGAGAGTTTGTCTGGATCCATTTGTAGTCCCTGGCCAGAGACCAAGTATCCTAGGAAAGGAAGAGATTGACATTCAAACAGACATTTCTCCATCTTGGCATAAAGTTGATTGTCACGAAGTCTCTGAAGAACCATGCGGACATGCTGGCGGTGTTCTTCTAGGTTGGCAGAAAAAATCAGGATATCGTCCAGATACACAACAACACAGGAATATAAGAGATCACGAAAAATGTCATTAACAAAGTCTTGGAAGACGGCAGGGGCGTTGCACAGGCCAAAGGGCATGACCAGATACTCAAAGTGTCCATCTCTAGTGTTAAATGCAGTTTTCCATTCGTCCCCCTCCCTGATGCGGATGAGATTATAAGCACCTCTTAAGTCCAGTTTGGTAAAGATGTGGGCACCTTGTAAGCGATCAAAGAGTTCCGAGATAAGAGGTAAGGGGTAGCGTTTTTTTACCGTGATTTTATTAAGTCCGCGGTAATCAATACAAGGACGTAGGGAGCCATCTTTTTTGGACACAAAGAAAAATCCAGCTCCGGCAGGAGAGGAGGATTTGCGGATAAACCCCTTTTTTAAATTTTCCTGGATGTATTCAGACATAGCAAGAGTCTCTGGGGCGGACAGAGGATAAATTCTGCCCCGGGGTGGAGTAGTGCCCGGGAGGAGGTCAATAGGACAGTCATAAGGCCTGTGAGGAGGAAGAGTCTCAGCTTGTTTTTTGCAAAACACATCAGCAAAGTCCATATAGGCCTTAGGGAGACCGGTTACAGGGGGAACCACAGGGTCACGGCAGGGAGTACTGGTAACCGGTTTAAGGCAGTCCTTGAAACAAGAGGTACCCCAACTCTTGATCTCCCCTGTGGACCAATCCAGGGTTGGGGAATGGTGTTGAAGCCAGGGTAGTCCAAGGAGAATTTCGGAAGTGCAATTGGAGAGGACCAAAAACTCAATTTTTTCGTGATGAGGTCCGATGCACATTAGGAGGGGTTCCGTGCGGTAACGCACGGCACAGTCCAATCTTTCATTGTTAACGCAATTGATGTAGAGAGGTCTGGCGAGACTGGTCACTGGGATGTTGAACCTGTTGATGAGAGAGGCCAAAATAAAGTTTCCTGCAGATCCGGAATCCAAGAAGGCCTTAGTGGAGAAGGAGAAGGTAGAGGCAGATATCCGCACAGGCACAGTAAGACGTGGAGAAGCAGAGTTGACATCAAGGACTGTTTCACCCTTGTGCGGAGTCAGCATACGTCTTTCCAGGCGGGGAGGACGGATAGGACAATCCTTCAGGAAGTGTTCGGTACCGGCACAGTACAGGCAGAGATTCTCCATGCGGCGTCGTGTCCTCTCTTGAGGTGTCAGGCGAGACCGGTCAACTTGCATAGCCTCCACGGCGGGAGGCACAGGAACGGATTGCAGAGGACCAGAGGAGAGAGGAGCCGGGGAGAAAAAACGCCTCGTGCGAACAAAGTCCATATCCTGGCGGAGCTCCTGACGCCTTTCGGAAAAACGCATGTCAATGCGAGTGGCTAGATGAATGAGTTCATGTAGGTTAGCAGGAATTTCTCGTGCGGCCAGAACATCTTTAATGTTGCTGGATAGGCCTTTTTTAAAGGTCGCGCAGAGGGCCTCATTATTCCAGGAAAGTTCTGAAGCAAGAGTACGGAATTGCACGGCGTACTCGCCAACGGAAGAATTACCCTGGACCAGGTTCAGCAGGGCAGTCTCAGCAGAAGAGGCTCAGGCAGGTTCCTCAAAGACACTTCGAATTTCCGAGAAGAAGGAGTGTACAGAGGCAGTGACGGGGTCATTGCGGTCCCAGAGCGGTGTGGCCCATGACAGAGCTTTTCCAGACAGAAGGCTGACTACGAAAGCCACCTTAGACCTTTCAGTAGGAAACTGGTCCGACATCATCTCCAAGTGCAGGGAACATTGTGAAAGAAAGCCACGGCAAAACTTAGAGTCCCCATCAAATTTATCCGGCAAGGATAGTCGTAGGCCTGAGGCGGCCACTCGCTGCGGAGGAGGTGCAGGAGCTGGCGGAGGAGATGATTGCTGAAGCTGAGGTAGTAGCTGCTGTAGCATCACGGTCAGTTGAGACAGCTGGTGGCCTTGTTGCGCTATCTGTTGTGACTGCTGGGCGACCACCGTGGTGAGGTCGGCGACAACTGGCAGAGGAACTTCAGCGGGATCCATGGCCGGATCTACTGTCACGATGCCGGCTGGCAGGAGGTGGATCCTCTGTGCCAGAGAGGGATTGGCGTGGACCATGCTAGTGGACCGGTTCTAAGTCACTACTGGTGTTCACCAGAGCCCGCCGCAAAGCGGGATGGACTTGCTGCGGCGGTAGTGACCAGGTCGTATCCACTAGCAACGGCTCAACCTCTCTGACTGCTGAAGATAGGCGCGGTACAAGGGAGTAGACAGAAGCAAGGTCGGACGTAGCAGAAGGTCGGGGCAGGCAGCAAGGATCGTAGTCAGGGGCAACGGCAGGAGGTCTGGAACACAGGCTAGGAACACACAAGGGAACGCTTTCAATGGCACAATGGCAACAAGATCCGGCGAGGGAGTGCAGGGGAAGTGAGGTATAAATAGGGAGTGCACAGGTGAACACACTGATTAGAACCACTGCGCCAATCAGCGTCGCAGTGGCCCTTTAAATCGCAGAGACCCGGCGCGCGCGCGCCCTAGGGAGCGGGACCGCGCGCGCCGGGACAGGACCGACGGAGAGCGAGTCAGGTACGGGAGCCGGGGTGCGCATCGCGAGCGGGCGCCACCCGCATCGCGAATCGCATCCCGGCTGGAGGCAGTATCGCAGCGCACCCGGTCAGTGGATCTGACCGGGGCGCTGCGGGAGCGAGAGTGTAGCGAGCGCTCCGGGGAGGAGCGGGGACCCGGAGCGCTCGGCGTAACAACGTCCTTCCTGCTGGCCGCCATTTTGGGGAAGCCCACTATAAAAGACACCACGCACAGCGACCTCTTCAGTCTGCACAGGGAGCCGGAGAGTACAGACATGGCGGAGAGCAGCATTCCACGTGGTGAAGAAAGCAAAATGGTGCCGGAACAGCGGAAAGTTGTGGCAGTCGCAGCCCGACTTTTCCAAGAACTTGCTGACCGTCTGAAGCGATTGTCATTAGATGAAGAGGGGGCCTGCAATCTTCCCCTACTGCCTGATGATGATGACGACGAAAATTGGCCAGACACACCTCCAGAGGAGAGCGCAGGGACACCTGGAGGTGCATCGCCGGTGAGATTGTCCCCTCACCACAGAACTTGGGGCTAGTGGGCCGAGATCCCATCGGAGGAGTTTGCAGTGAGTACCCCGCCAGAGGCGGCCTATTCTTCCTCCTCCAGCCCTGAAGCTAAAATACCCTTATCCAGATTGCCAAGTGCACACCAGATTTGCCCCAGTGGATCTTTGGGGACGAGCCGGGACTCATCGAGTATATGCACGCGGTTCTACAACCCATACCTGGGAAGCCACTCCCACCAATTCCAGCCGCACAAAGGGAAAGGGCCCGTCAAGAAGCCGAGCTGGCTGAGCTGAGGAATAAATTAAAGGCCAGACACAGAGAACTGTACGCCCCTAAGCATGTGCATTTGCCTCCTGAGGAAAGAATTCATTATCAGGAGAACACTAAAGAAATGGAAGCATTATTCATCCGCAAATAGGACCATCGCTGAGAAGGGGAGGAGCCTCTAGAATGACGAATAGAAACTGTGGCCAAGTTCGACAAGGTCAGAGGTTATGGGACACTCCTAGATTGCCATACAGGGCAAACTATCCTCGTAAACCGGCGAGCAGTACAGAGGCCATATCTTCACAAAAAGTTCTACTCCTTGGAGGTGGGTGAGATAGTGGAGTACACCCCCGTCCAGAGCCTGCGTGGAGAATGGGCTGCAGCGGTCACAAGACCAAAAGCCCCAACACAGCTTCCGTTCAAATACTTTCCGTCTACAGATTGGGAATCGGATCCCTTCAACCTGAGGCCGAAATGGTCTGCTCCTGATGCCTCCACCATCGTACTCAAGGAGGAGGAGCCTCTACAACATCAATCATCTTCTGTGTACAGTAAAGTGCCAAGTCCTGCTCAAGATCAAGAAAGTAAGCCTAAATTGGGGGCACCAAAGACTGTACCTAGACCCTCTCGGAGCAATGAGAGTATGTCTGTTCCAGAGGTACCAACGCACGTACCTAGGCCCTCTCGGAGCAATGAGAGTTTGCCTCCTGCACAGGTACCAACCTATGTACCAAGGCCCTCTTCTGACATGGAGTTTGCCTGCTTCCAGGGTACTGACGAAAGTGTTTTGCCCCACTCCTGATATGGCGATGGTGCTAAAACCCTATGCACCAACGGTGATCCCAGCCAATAAACCTCTGGTCACCTTGAATCCTACTGTTACCCATTCTACTCTCACCAATGTGGTGTGGGAGAGTTACATTAACTCCTCGCCTGCTCCAGATGTTGGCAGATATAGAGGATCTACAAGAGGCACAAGAAGATTCAGAAGAAATGTCTTTTGAAGGACTGTAAAGTAATGTTTATTGCTTTTCTATGCTAACCACTTTTGTTTTTCAGTAACCAAGTTCAAGACATGTGCCTAGCAGGACTGTGCTAAGATTGTTCCAGCTTCAAGTTCAGCAACGTAACCATCAAGCTTTGTGCCTGACCATCAGGTCAAGAGACTCCTAGCCAGTAGGAGATTCATAAGTTTTTGTGCCCTATTGATTTGGGACAACCGTGAAACATAGACTCCTAGTGTAGGTGGACTGCAGATCCTTACACGTCCATTCTATGTACATAACCCTATATTTATAGGAATCTCTGGCGAAATGTTGCACTTATCAGGTGTATGCGCCTGAACCTTGATGGAGTGTTAATAAATGTATAATAAAAATGTCTATGGTTCCTGTACACAGAAAAATAGCTTTGTGTCTGTGTACATAAAAAAGTAAGTAAAGGTTGTACACGGAAAATTGTCCGCTATGTGCAAGTGTACACCAAAAACAAAAATGTAAATAACTCTTGTACACATGTACATACAAAGGTATAAACATGCTAATGTCAGCATCCGGACCGGTATGCAGGGAGGACACGGGTGGTGGATCCTCTGTGTCAGTGAGGTGATGGCGTGGGCCGTACCAGGGGAACGGAAACTAAGGGGTTACTGGTTTTCAACAGAGCCCGCCGCAAAGCGGGATGGACTTGCAGCAGCAGGTAACCCCCAGGTCGTTCCACCCGATAGCGACTCAACCCCAGATGACAGCTGAGACAGGCGCGGTACACATGGACAAGGCAAGAGCAAGGTCGGAAGTAGCAGAAGGTCTGGGCAGGCAGCAACGGGTCTTAGTCAGGGGCAACGGCAAGGGTCTGGGTACACTGGCAATGGAACACAGAAACGCTTTCACAGGGCACAAGGCAACAAGATCCAGCAAGGACAGGAAGGGGAAGTGGGTTTATATAGTGTAGGGAGTGCTTGGGACTAATTGGGCCAGGCACCAATTAATGGTACACTGGCCCTTTAAATCTGAGAGACCCAGCGCGCGCACGCCCTAAAGAGCGGGGCCTGAACAGGAGGACGGGGTAGGTGAGAGACACGGGGCGCGATCCGAGAGCGGGCACGTCCCGTACCTCGGATCGCGTCCCCACCAGAGACATGGAAGCAGCGCTCGTGGTGAGCGGTGCCGACCGGAGCGCTGCATACACGGGCACGCCGCGAGCTCTCCGGGGAAGCGGCGGGACCCGAAGCGCTCGGCGTGACAGTACCCCCCCCCCTTGGGTCTCCCCCTCTTTTTGGAGCCCAGGAACCTATGGATGAGCTCCTTGTCGAGGATATTGTCCTCGGGCTCCCAAGATCTCTCTTCGGGACCACAATTCTCCCAGTCAACAGGAAAAATTTTTTTTACCTCTGTCGACCTTGGAAGCGAGGATTTCTTTTACCGAGAAGACGTCAGAGGACCCAGTGACAGGAGCAGGAACGGTGACCTTGGGGGAAAAGCGGTTAAGAACGAGAGGTTTGAGAAGGGATACATGAAAGGAGTTAGGAATACAAAGAGAAGAAGGAAGATGGAGCTTGTAGGAGACAGGGTTGATTTGACTTTTGACTCTAAATGGCCCGAGGTAACGAGGACCCAGCTTGTAGCTAGGGACATGAAACCGAATATATTTGGCAGAGAGCCACACTTTGTCACCAGGGGCAAAGACAGGAGGAGTTCTTCTTTTCTTATCCGCATGTTTCTTCATGCGAGAAGAGGCCAGTGAGAGCGACTTTTGAGTCTCTTTCCAGAAGTCCAGGGTCAATTCCTCTATGGCAGGAACTCCAGATGAAGTGGGGATGGGGTGGGGGGGAAGCGGGTGATGGCCGTACACCACAAAGAACGGAGACTTGGCGGATGACTCAGAGTTTCTGAAATTGTACGAGAATTCAGCCCAGGGTAACAGGTCGACCCAATCATCTTGGCGAGAGGAAACAAAATGTCGCAGGTAGTCACCAAGGATCTGGTTCACTCTCTCCACTTGTCCATTGGACTGCGGGTGGTAGGAGGATGAGAAATTTAATTTGATCTTTAATTGATTGCAGAGAGCTCTCCAAAATTTAGACACAAATTGAACGCCTCTATCCGAGATGATATGTGTGGGAAGCCCGTGAAGACGAAAGATCTGCAGAAAAAATTGCTTCGCCAACTGTGGCGCAGAAGGAAGGCCTGGAAGCGGAGTAAAGTGAGCCATTTTGGAAAAACGATCAATGACCACCCAGATGACAGTGTTGCCATGGGATACAGGAAGATCAGTGATGAAGTCCATGGCTATGTGGGACCAAGGCTGTTCAGGCACGGGCAGCGGATGGAGAAGACCTGAAGGTTTCTTTTTTATTCCAGTGTGACCAGCCAGAAGGGAGGAATGGCCCAATTTGAGGATCCGGAGGCGAAGACGGGGAGGAACATAAGTCTTTCCTGGAGGGACAGGTACAAGAGAAGCAGGAGCAGAAGAGATCAGGCACTCAGGGGGAATGATGTGCTGAGGAAGGGTCTTGGCTTCAGAGGCATCGGTGGTACGAGATAGAGCATCAGCTCTGACATTCTTGTCTGCGGGACGAAAATGGATCTGAAAGTTGAAACGGGCAAAAAAACAACGACCACCTAGCCTGGCGAGGATTTAGCCACTGGGCGGATTGGAGATAAGACTAATTTTTGTGATCTTTATAGATGGTGATGGGGAGAAGGGATCCTTCCAGAAGGTGTCTCCACTCCTCAAGGGCCGACTTAATCGCCAATAGTTCACGGTCTCCAATGGAATAGTTTTTTTCAGGAGGAGAAAAAGTTTTGGAGAAAAATCTGCAAGTGACATTTTTTCCTTTAGCGGATTTTTGTAGGAGAACAGCTCTGGCTCCAACGGAGGAGGCGTCAACCTCGAGGAAGAAGGGCTTCTGAAGATCTGGTCTGGACAAGACTGGAGCAGAGGAGAAGGCGGCTTTGAGGTGTCTAAAGGCTTCCTCCGCCTCTGGCGGCCAGGATTTCAGATTAGAATTTTTCTTAGTCAGTGCTACAATAGGAGCAACGATGGTGGAGAAGTGGGGAATGAATTTACGGTAGTAATTTGCAAATCCGAGAAATCTTTGGATTGCTCGCAGGCCAGTGGGACGAGGCCAATCCATTACCGCAGAAAGTTTATCAGGGTCCATTTGAAGACCTTGTCCAGACACAATGTAACACAAGAAGGGAAGACTGCTGCGTTCGAATAGACACTTCTCGATTTTGGCGTAAAGTTGATTTTGGCGTAGTTGCTGGAGCACTTGACGAACATGAAAGCGATGTTCCTCTAGGTTGGAGGAAAAAATTAGGATGTCGTCAAGATAGACTACCACAGAAGAGTTCAGCATGTCCCGAAAAATTTCATTAACAAAGTCCTGAAAGACTGCTGGGGCGTTGCATAGACCAAATGGCATAACTAGGTATTCAAAGTTATCATCTCTGGTTTTGAAGGCGGTTTTCCATTCATCGCCTGCTCGAATACGGATGAGGTTATATGCGCCCCTTAGATCTAGTTTGGTGAAAATCTTAGCACCTCACAGTAGGTCTAAGAGTTCGGAGATGAGAGGCAGAGGATAGTGATTTTTTACGGTAATTTTATTGAGACCGCGGTAATCAATACAAGTGAATTTGGGTAGAAAAACAGACATGGTGCACATCTACAATCTTGTATAATGATCTGATTGCTTCTCAGCATAATATCAAAAACTAACAGGTTGTTATTATACATTTTTGATCAAAAAGTACAAGCCCACTCGCCACGTCAAGGCCACCTATCCAGAGTGGGTCCCTAATGTCCCTAGCATAAAATGGCGCAGCACCGGGCGGCGACCACCACCGCCGCGACGCCAATACCCACAGGGGGGAACGACCCACCGGCAGAGCGGCCCCAATGCCACTCAAACCAGTCTATGGGCCCGCACCCCCCCCAGAGACAGCGCCACGGGAGCAACGGACACCGCACAGCACCACACCAGTGTGAACAGGGATGTAATAGCTCACTTACCATACTCTCCCAGTCAGACTGGGAGGCAGCTAGGAAAGAAATGGCCCATGTGCAGCTAATTACTGATTATATAGGGTTGGGCTGAGGGGGTGGGGAAGAGTGCAGCACATGTTAAAACAAAGAAAAAGGAGGGGATAGAAATCACAGTGTGAATTCGGGTAGAAAAACAGACATGGTGCACATCTACAATCTTGTATAATGATCTGATTGCTTCTCAGCATAATATCAAAAACTAACAGGTTGTTAGTATACATTTTTGATCAAAAAGTACAAGCCCACTCGCCACGTCAAGGCCACCTATCCAGAGTGGGTCCCTAACGTCCCTAGCATAAAATGGCGCAGCACCGGGCGGCGAACACCACCGCCGCGACGCCAATGCCCACAGGGGGGAACGACCCACCGGCAGAGCGGCCCTAATGCCACTCAAACCAGTCTATGGGCCGCCTCCCCCCCCCCCCCGCAGACACGGCGCCACGGCGCCACGGCAGCAACGGACACCGCACAGCACCACACCAGTGTGAACAGGGATGTAATAGCTCACTTACCATACTCTCCCAGTCAGACTGGGAGGCAGCTAGGAAAGAAATGGCGGCGGGCGGTGACCACCACCACCACCGTAATCAATACAAGGGCGGAGAGATCCATCTTTTTTAGCGACAAAGAAAAATCCAGCTCCAGCCGGGGAAGAAGATTTCCGGATAAAACCTTTTGTGAGGTTTTCTTGTATGTACTCAGACATAGCTTGGGTTTCCGGGGCAGAAAGTGGGTAAATCCTACCACGGGGCGGTGTGGTACCAGGGAGCAGGTCGATAGGACAGTCATAGGGTCTATGTGGTGGTAAGACCTCTGCCTGCTTTTTACAAAAGACGTCCGAAAAGTCCTGATAGGCCTTAGGAAGACCTGACAAAGGAGTTGCCATGGAGACCTGGCAGGAGGAAACTGGGTGGAGACATCGCTTGTGGCAAGAAGATCCCCAGCTCTTAATGTCCCCGGTAACCCAGTCGAGGCTAGGCGAATGACGTTGGAGCCAGGGCAAGCTCAGAAGAATTTAAGAAGTGCAGTTGGGTAGCACAAAAAATTCAATATGTTCATGATGGTGAACTCCAACAGTCATGAGTAGCGGTTGAGTGCGGTAACACAGGGTGCAGACCAGTCTCTCTCCATTGACGGATGAAATGAAGAGAGGCTTGATGAGACGGGTAACTCGAATGTTGAATCTGTTTACTAGGGAGGCTTCAATGAAACTTCCTGCTGAACCCGAGTCCAAGAAGGCCACAACGGAGAAGGAAGTAGCATTAGTGGGTATAGCAATCCGCACAGGTAAAATCAATCGTGGAGAGGTAGAATTCACTCCTACCAACGACTCTC
Source organism: Hyla sarda (assembly GCF_029499605.1). Lineage (NCBI taxonomy): Eukaryota > Metazoa > Chordata > Amphibia > Anura > Hylidae > Hyla > Hyla sarda. The sequence goes on from NC_079191.1 coordinate 5,569,318, forward strand.
TTACGTTGACTAGGTGAGTGGGTGCGTTTCTCAGACGTGGAGGATGAATAGGACAGTCTTTTAGGAAATGTTCGGTGCTTGCACAGTATAGACACAGGTTTTCATTCCTACGGCGAGTCCTCTCTTGTTGGGTCAGGCGAGTCCGATCCACTTGCATAGCCTCCTCGGCAGGAGGCACAGGAACAGACTGCAAAGGACATTGGAGGAGAGGAGCCTGGGAGGGAAACCGCCTGGTGTGAACAAGATCCTTTTCCTGACGAAGCTCCTGGCGTCTTCCCGAGAAATGCATGTCAATGCGGGTGGCCAAATGGATGAGTTCAGACAGGGTAGCAGGAATTTCTCGTGCGGCCAGGACATCTTTGATGTGACTGGATAAGCCTTTCTTGAAGGTCGCGCAGAGGGCCTCATTATTCCAGGAAAGCTCAGAGGCGAGGGTGCGGAACAGGATGGCGTATTCGCCCACTGAAGAACTCCCTTGGACAAGATTCAGCAAAGCAGTCTCGGCTGAGGAAGCCCGGGCTGGCTCCTCAAAGACACTACGTACTTCTGAGAAGGACTGGATTGTAGAAGTGGCAGGATCGTTGCGGTCCCAAAGCTGTGTGGCCCATGACAAGGCCTTTCCAGACAGGAGGCTGACCACGAACGCCACCTTAGACCATTCTGTAGGAAATTGGTCTGACATCATCTCCAGGTGCAGGGAACACTGGGACAGGAATCCACGGCACAGTTTAGAGTCCCCATCAAACTTGTCTGGAAGAGAAAGGCGGAAACTGGGAGCAGCCACTCCCTGCGGAGGAGATGCAGGAGCTGGCGGAGGAGATGGTTGCTGTTGTTGCGGCAGAAGCTGTTGCAGCATGGCGGTCAGCTAAGTCAGCTGTTGTCCTTGTTGTGCGATCTGCTGTGATTGCTGGGCGACCACGGAGGTTAGGTCAGCGACACTGGGCAGCGGGACCTCAGCGGGATCCATGGCCGGATCTACTGTCAGGATCCGGACCGGTATGCAGGGAGGACACGGGTGGTGGATACTCTGTGTCAGTGAGGTGATGGCGTGGGCCGTACTAGGGGAACGGAATCTAAGGGGTTACTGGTTTTCACCAGAGCCCGCCGCAAAGCGGGATGGACTTGCAGCGACAGGTAACCCCCAGGTTGTTCCAACCGATAGCGACTCAACCTCACTGACAGCTGAGACAGGCGCGGTACACAAGGACAAGGCAAGAGCAAGGTCGGACGTAGCAGAAGGTCTGGGCAGGCAGCAACGGGTCTTAGTCAGGGGCATCGGCAAGGGTCTGGGTACACTGGCAATGGAACACACAGAAACGCTTTCACAGGGCACTAGGCAACAAGATCCGGCAAGGACAGGAAGGGGAAGTGGGTTTATATAGTGTAGGGAGCGCTTGGGACTAATTGGGCCAGGCACCAATTAATGGTGCACTGGCCCTTTAAATCAGAGAGACCCGCGTGCGCGCCCTAGAGAGCGGGGCCACGCGCGCCAGGACTGAACAGGAGGACGGGGTAGGTGAGAGACACGGAGTGCGATCCGAGAGCGGGCACGTCCCGTACCTCGGATCGCGTCCCCACCGGAGACATGGAAGCAGCGCTCGCGGTCAGCGGTGCCGACCGGAGCGCTGCATACACGGGCACGCCGTGACAGCTAAAAGGTGTTTTAGTAGTTGCTCAATAGGTGACTCTCTTGGCTCCTCCGAGAGTGACATTGTTTCTAGTCGACAATCGCTAGTACCTTTCATCAAACAAAACTAACAGGGTAAATTACCCTTAAGATAGAAAGACTAACTAGTAAGCAGTACTTGCACACATAATACTTAACCCCTTAAGGACTCAGGGTTTTTCCGTTTTTGCACTTTCCTTTTTTCTTCCTTACCTTTTAAAAATCATAACCCTTTCAATTTTCCACCTAAAAATCCATATTATGGCTTATTTTTTGCGTCGCCAATTCTACTTTGCAGTGACATCAGTCATTTTACCCAAAAATGCACGGCAAAATGGAAAAAAAATCATTGTGCGACAAACACGAAAAAAAAACACCATTTTGTAACTTTTGGGGGCTTCCGTTTCTACGCAGTGCATTTTTCGGTAAAAATAACACCTTCTCTTTATTCTGTAGGTCGATACGGTTAAAATGATACCCTACTTATATAGGTTTAATTTTGTCGCACTTCTGGAAAAAATCATAACTACATGCAGGAAAATGTATACGTTTAAAAATGTCATCTTCTGACCCCTATAACTTTTTTATTTTTCCACGTACGGGGCGGTATGAGGACTCATTTTTTGCGCTGTGATCTGAAGTTTTTATCGGTATGATTTTTGTTTTGATCGAACTTTTTGATCACTTTTTATTCATTTTTTAATGGTATGAAAAGTGACCAAAATACGCTTTTTTGGACTTTGGAATTTTTTTGTGCGTACGCCATTGACCGTACAGCTTAATTAATGATATATTTTTATAGTTCGGACATTTACGCACACGGTGATACCACATATGTTTATTTTTTATTTTTTTTACACTGTTTTATTTTTTTTATGGGAAAAGGGGGGTGGTTTAAACTTTTATTAGGGAAAGGGTTAAATGACCTTTATTAACACTTTTTTTTACATTTTCTTTTCAGTGTTATAGGTCCCATAGGGACCTATAACACTGCACACACTGATCTCTTATACTGATCATTGTTATCCCATAGGGACCTATAACACTGCACACACTGATCTCTTACACAGATCACAGGCGTGTATTAACACGCCTGTGATCAGTGTTATCGGCGCTTGACTGCTCCTGTCTGGATCTCAGGCACGGAGCAGTCATTCGCCGATCGGACACCGAGGCAGGTAAGGGCCCTCCCTGTGTCCGGTCAGCTGTTAGGGACGCCGCGATTTCACCGCGGCGGTCCCGAACAGCCCGACTGAGCAGCCGGGTCACTTTCACTTTAGAAGCGGCGGTCAGCTTTGACCGCCGCTTCTAAAGGGTTAATACCGCACATCGCCGCGATCGGCGATGTGTGGTATTAGCCGCGGGTCCCGGCCGTTGATGAGCGCCGGGACTGACGCCATATGATGCGGGTTCGCGGCGCGATCCCGCTTCATATCGCGGGAGCCGGCGCAGGACGTAAATATACGTCCTGCGTCGTTAAGGGGTTAAATAAACTCACTTAAATGTACTACCTCAGTCTACTTCAGTACATACACAAAAACAAAAATATATCTCACATTCAAGAAACACTTAGGAATTGTAGCCTACTGATACTCAATTCCGGCCACTGTTAGGTACACTCATATTTCTTTTCTCTGTATTACGTGTGTGAGATGCTCTACCTGGCCAGTAGGTGCTCTTGCGAGCTTGATATTAGGCACGTATTTCTAAAGGTAACCTAGGTAGGTTATACTGTTGTGTTCTAGGGGTAAGTAGCTTGTAGGCGATAGACCCTAGTAGCCATCCTTATTGGTAGAGAGCCTCGGTCAAGCCAATATACCCTTCTGTGTACTAACAGGTGACTCATCGTGGCAAATAGAAGAAATGTGGTGAGATTTCAAAATGTTTAGACAGCTTGAGAATAAAGGTTATAGAGAGCTGTACTAATGTATAGTTAGCCTCATAAATGTTATAGAGAGCTGTAATAAATGTCTAAGGAGCTAGAAACTAAAGGTTAGATAGCTTCATCATTATCTAGATAGCTTCTTAATGTCTAGATAGCTTCAATATTGTCTATTCAAGATACTAGTAGGAGTATCCAGAGAATGTGAATGTGTTTAATGTTTACTTAGGTTTTGTCAGGATGTAAAAAAAATTATATATATGTATAATCCTGTTCTAGTCCTAGTTCCTCTGCCTTAGGGGACAGGCGTCGGGGTCGACTTATTTTAACCCGATAACGACCATGGACGAGTATAGACGTCCAGGTTGGACGTCTATACAAGTCCATTATTCTCGTGGGTGCTGCCCAGTGCACCCACGAGATCGCGGCAGGGACTCTGCTGTATCACACAGCCGGGACCCTGCTGCACTGCCGGGACCAAAGTAAACTTCGGTCCCGGCAGTTTTAACCCTTACAGTCGCGGTCGGAAGTGACCGCGGGCTATAAGTGTTATGACAGAGGGAGGGAGCTCCCTCTGTCACCCCTGAAGCACCCCGCATCGCGATCGCGGGGTGCTGTGTGTGGCCGCGGCTGGCCGGGGCCTGCCGCACTGCCGGGAGTGAAGTTCACTTCACTCCCGATAGTTTAACCCTTACAGCCGCGGTCAGAAGCGCTGTAAGGAGTTCTGACAGAGGGAGGGGGCTCCCTCTGTCTCTCCTGCAGCACCCCGGAGCATCGCGAGGTGCTACTGCATACCTGGGCAGCCGGGGGTCCTACAAAGACCCCAGGTCTGCCCTGAGTATTGCCTGTAGGATGTGCCAGAGGCACGTCCTGATATGCTGCCTGCTAGTGAAAACTGGCAGGCAGCATATAACTGCAATGCTTTGAAATACTAAGTATTCCAAAGCATTAAAAAGTGTAAAAAATAAAAAAATAAAATAAAAGTGTAAAAATACATAAAAATTTAATAAAAGTGAAAAAAAAGTACATTTATTAAATTAATCTAATAAAAAAAAATGTATAATGTGTAGGATCGCATTGGCGGATATCCGCAGCATGTAATATGCTGCGGATGTCCACCATGTGATCCTACACATTATGCAGCAGTCACGGTGTTGAGCTCCCTGCTGCGGCTGGGTAGCTTTGTGTGTCCACTCATAGCGGTGGATTTCCCGCCAGCAGTCATGAGCGGACACACTGAGCTACCCAACCGCAGCAGTGATGGATATATTCGCCATGAGCGGGTGCTTATTCCCACAACATGGCGGATATATCCATCAGGAGCCTTAACTGTCACAGACAGACGCGTTATACTGCTAGCCGACCAAGGACCAATCAGAGAGGTCCCTGGTCCAGCCAATAACTTGTAGGGGTGCGGTATATAAATGGGGTCACTTGTGGGGGTGGGGGTACTGTTCTGCCCTGAAAGCCAAATGGCGCTCCTCTCCTTCTGAGTCCTACCACGTGGCCAAGGAACCATATATGGCCAAAGCGGGGGTATTTCCAAACATGGGAAAAGCAGCTAAATAAAATATAGGGGCATTTCTTTCAATATCAGAAGTGATGTACAAAAAATATGTCCCACAAATGATGCATTTGAATTTTTAACACTGACTTTGTAATAATTCCTGCCAAAAAACTATGGTGTTAAAATACTCACTGTACCCCCTAGCGAATACCTTGAGGGTTCTAGTTTTTAAAATGGGGTCATTTGGGGGGTGTTCCTATGTTCTACCACCTTCAAATTTCTGAAAACCTTGCATAGCACATAAAAAAATATGTACTTTTCAAATTTTCTAAATTTCAAGTTAAATTGTTCGGCTTCTAACTAATTTAAAATCTTAATTAAAAACAAAAAAATTACGTCAAAATAAAGTAGACATCTGAAAGTATAAGTATCATAAACTATTTGGTCAGTATGTATAAATATATGTAACCTATTAGTGGTAAAATAGCAAAAAATCTTAATTTCTTGTAAAAATTTCATGATTTTTTGCATTGTAAAAAAAAATACAAATGATATCGGCTTACTTTTACTATGTACATGAAGGACGACTTGTGACAAAAAAAACAATGTCAGAATTATCGTGATTGGCAAAACATTACCAAAGTTATTCTCTAATAAAGACAGACATCCCCGATGTGAAAAAACAGGCCTGGTCTTTCAGGGGCGTACAGGTTTATTTGTATTGGTCCTTAAGGGGTTAAGTATGGGGTTTTGTGATGTCCCGGTACCATATTGTATACGTTACCTTTATAGAGGTCCCCAGGACGTTGGGGTCCCTCTTCTGTAGTTAGTCCATAACTGCATGGAAGTTCTTATCAATATAAATATAAGTATAAGTATATAAATATGTATATATTTAATTGCCTACCTATTCAAGCGTAGCAGGACCTGCGGGTCACGTGATTAGGTTTGAACTCTATGGTTTTGCTACAGGACCTTTGGAGGTTCCCATGACGTGTTCACCCACAATGCACTGTAACGGTGAGTAACAGTTGTTACGGACCAATCCAAAACGGCCGGCCCCTGCCCATATAAGGGAGCTGCAGCCATTAATCTCTCTCTTGTTCCTGTGCTGCCAAGCAAGCAGCATCTCTCTTGGGTTGTTGACTTTGGAAGAGGTAGGACCTCCGCAGCTTACAAGACGATTTACTAGGCCAAAGCCTTGTGGCCTCGGCCTCTAACATAGCGGATAGACTAAGCAATTCACTGCTACTCACCGCAAGATCACTGGACCTAAATACTCCCCTAAATCCAGCGGATCTCTGCTACAAAATCCCTAAGAAGCTAAACTGAGCTTATCTGACCCCAACCGACTGTCAATCGCTGCTCAGCTATATCTATAGAGACTGTTATCTGGACTGTTACTATTGCTGCATGTACAGAAATTCTTCAGCAAAAGTTCCTGCAAGTTTTCAGTTAACAGCGGTTGTGGACGATCCTATATTTCTGCATCACCTATTGCTCTTGGGAAGGGGGACAATAGGCCTATCAAGAACGACAGTATTTAACCCTCACCCTGGCGTCATGAGTGACAAGGGTTAACAGCGCCCTTTATTATCCTGAACAGAAACACCCTAACTACCCTACACCCCACAAGGCTTTATCCCAATTCAGCCACCACACTTCCATACTGATGAATAGGTCTGTTGGATTTGCTTAATTCTTCTGTAGAACGGCTTTGGCTGTTTCTCTGGGTCAGGTAGTTGGGCTACAAGATTATTTACTTGTACCAAGGTAAACGGAACATATTTATAAAGACCCTTTATTTCCACCACTATAGGTAAGTGGTATTGGCATAGTTTGCCGCGGACTGGATTCACAAAAACTATGCAGGAGATCTCTGGAATCCTCAGTCTGTTTGGGCAAAAGTTTAGATGGCGCGGATCTGGGGAATCCATGTTGCCGGTTATCTGAATCATCACGTGACATTGGGTGTTTACCCAAGAGGTTAAGTTGATTGAATAAGTTGGCAGCATCCACCAGAGCTTGGACTGTTTCATATGTTTTAGAGATAAGCCTGATTTCTTGCAATGTTGGTATTGGCTTGTGATTCTCAATACTGGACACTATTACATTGGCAAAGATATCAAGAGGAAATCCGAAGAGACCAGAACTGATGGGTGGAATGGCCAGGGAGGAAATTTCTTTCTCTCCAGCTAAATCAAGAATGTGGTCCATTGTGGACTGAAGCTGCCTTATGCAGGCATCATGTTGGGCAGAGGAATATCTGGGACCAACAACATGTATTATCATGTGGCAGGGCAGTGTCCCAGCACCTGTAATGGCCAGTTGGGAGGTTGAAATGGGCCATTGTTGTTGTATTATCAACCGATCAGAGTCCTGCTGTATACTATTCCCCTCTGCCTGCACTAAGGCAGCAGCAAGGCCATCATTATACTTAAGATATGGATTTGCAGGGTTAACTATAGCTTGCACTCACTGGGTTTCCATGGAACCCATGCCAATCCGGAGTAGGGTGTTATTCCAGATCTTTGTTCCAAGGGCCAGTTGAAAAGATTCAGGCACCATATCTGCTATAATGGTTTGGTACATGTTACTGTTGGAGGTATTGGGAGGGTCATGAAATTGCACCCCAGTAGGTGTGATTGTATTAACAGGTGAAAGTGGTCTCTTTCCTGGGGACTGGAGATGATGATCATTGGTAGGAGAGTTAAACTGTTCCTGGAGTTCATTTCGGTCTGGATGACTGTCTTCACTGGGTGCAGAGGTCTGACTTCTTGGTGAGGCACAGAAATTATTAGCAGAATGAAATCCAGAGCTTTCCGATGAGGGCTGATCCCGGAGTGTGCGGGTTTGATTTTGGTATAGGCCAGTGATCTGGTCATTACGTACAAAGTAACTCCCGTCCTGGGTCACACCTGGAAAGAGATCAAGTGCTTCAGCACTAGAGGAAGTTTCATTTGGAAACCTTCCAGCAACGGCCAAGTTCTGTTTGGGTATACTGCATGACGGCTCGTCACACAGAATAAGTAGATTTGTTGAACCAAAATGGCTGACAGCACAGGAAATGGATTTTGCCACACTTCCTGGGCATCCAATATGGCTGCCAGTACAGGAGGTTACTGTAGTAACATGGCCACCACTATACGGAGGTTGAATAGAATACCGTAGGGTGGGTGAATTTTTTTTTGGGGGGGGCTTCTATTTTTCCAGTATACGGAGGGGCTGAGACAATACCTGGTGGAGCATTTACAGGCCAGGAACAGGAAACAGTCTCTAACAGTCTTTTACTGAGGGCAGGTTTTACTGACCACCACGGGAACACAGCCGACAGCTGCGGTATTACTCTTCTCTACATTCCATCTCTATATATTTTCCTTTTGTTATGGAACATGAGGAATGATACCAAGCTTGGGCAGCAGCCAACAAATCATTAGCTTCTAGAATTGCTTTATATTTCTTCCTTTCACAGTGCATAACTATGTCATGTGACTCTAGATAGCCAGGGATAGAAGCAGTCTGACTTTTAAACAAATACGGCAAGTGTTCATTTCTATCTCCAAAAGTTTATCTGTACACTAAGAACAAGTAGGGCTCTGTACACTGAGGACAAGTGGGGCTCTGTACACTGAGGACAAGTGGGGCTCTGTACACTGAGGACAAGCAGGGCTCTGTACACTGAGGACAAGCAGGGCTCTGTACACTGAGGACAAGTGGGGCTCTGTCCACTGAGGACAAGCAGGGCTCTGTACACTGAGGACAAGCGGGGCTCTCTACACTGAGGACAAGCAGGGCTTTGTACACTGAGGACAAGCGGGGCTCTCTACACTGAGGACAAGTGGGGCTCTGTACACTGAGGACAAGGGGGGCTCTGTACATTGAGGACAAGCAGGGCTCTGTACATTGAGGACAAGCAGGGCTCTGTACACTGAGGACAAGCAGGGCTCTGTACACTGAGGACAAGCAGGGCTCTGTACACTGAGGACAAGCAGGGCTCTGTACACTGAGGACAAGCGGGGCTCTGTACACTGAGGACAAGCGGGGCTCTGTACACTGAGGACAAGCGGGGCTCCGTACAGTGAGGACAAGCAGGGCTCTGTACACTGAGGACAAGCGGGGCTCTGTACACTGAGGACAAGCGGGGCTCTGTACACTGAGGACAAGCAAGGCTCTGTACACTGAGGACAAGCGGGGCTCTGTACACTGAGGACAAGCGGGGTTCTGTACACTGAGGGCAAGCGGGGCTCTGTACACTGAGGACAAGCGGGGCTCTGTACACTGAGGACAAGCGGGGCTCTGTACACTGAGGACAAGCGGGGCTCTGTACACTGAGGACAAGCGGGGCTCTGTACACTGAGGACAAGCGGGGCTCTGTACACTGAGGACAAGCAGGGCTCCGTACAGTGAGGACAAGCGGGGCTCCGTACACTGAGGACAAGCGGGGCTCTGTACACTGAGGACAAGCGGGGCTCTGTACACTGAGGACAAGCGGGGCTCTGTACACTGAGGACAAGCAAGGTTCTGTACACTGAGGGCAAGCGGGGCTCTGTACACTGAGGACAAGCGGGGCTCTGTACACTGAGGACAAGCGGGGCTCTGTACACTGAGGACAAGCGGGGCTCTGTACACTGAGGACAAGCGGGGCTCTGTACACTGAGGACAAGCGGGGCTCTGTACACTGAGGACAAGCGGGGCTCTGTACACTGAGGACAAGCGGGGCTCCATACAGTGAGGACAAGCGGGGCTCTGTACACTGAGGACAATCGGGGCTCTGTACACTAAGGACAAGTAGGGCTCTGTACACTGAGGACAAGCGGGGCTCTGTACACTGAGGACAAGCAGGGCTCTGTACACTGAGGACAAGCAGGGCTCTGTACAGTGAGGACAAGCGGGGCTCCGTACAGTGAGGACAAGCAGGGCTCCGTACACTGAGGACAAGCGGGGCTCTGTACACTGAGGACAAGCGGGGCTCTGTACACTGAGGACAAGCGGGGCTCTGTACACTGAGGACAAGCAGGGCTCTGTACACTGAGGACAAGCAGGGCTCTGTACACTGAGGACTATTGTCTTTTGCTTTTACATTTTTTATATTTTTTTCATACCATAAAACAAAAAATATCCAAGTTTTTTTTTCTCAGGCTCTTTTATGCATCATATGATAAAATAAAGTGTGACAATGAAAAAGTACAACTTGTCCCATAAACAAGACGCCCTAATACAACTTTATTGGAAAAATTTAAAAGTTACGGTTTTTGGAATGTGAGGAGGGGAAAAACATAAACAACAAAAATAAAAAATGAAAACAATTGCTTGCTCATGAAAGGGTTAAATGTATAGAAAGTTTAAAAAAATTAAAATAATTTGAAATGCATTAAAAAAATCTATTTTTTTTTTCTCGCCTCATAAAAAGTCAATCAGCATATACATATAATAAAAGTGAATTAATAAATTACATGGGCTGAAAAAAATAAAATAAAAAAGCGCCGTACAGATCATTGTGCAAAATGACAACAAAAAAGAAACGAGACAAAACAAACAAAAAAAATTATTTAATTTATTAAAAAACAAGCGTGAAAACTTCATGTGTAAAGTGTCAGAACTTTTTATTGTTACAAATGTAGTGCGCTTCCACATGTGGCCACTAGATGGCTCCGGTAGACTCTGCAGTTATAGACTTGTGCGGCAGGTGGCGCGCTGACACCTACATTCTTCATTTTATCCGCCGTGTTCTGCACTTCCACCTACGGCCGCCAGATGGCGACATCAGCAGCGTTCAGTGTGCAGCCGCGCGCTCCATGCCGCGAAGCGCAGATGCGGACGGAGTTTATACCGGAAGTAATGGCCGCGCACCGGAAGCGGAAGTTGAGCGGTTGACGTGTCCACCGGGAGTGCGGACTGAACGCAGCGGAGACCACACTGACAGGTACCGGGGGGGGGGACGCGGCCTCTACAGCAGCTGCTGCAAAACTACAACTCCCAGCATGCCCGGACAGCCTTTGGCTGTCCGGGCATGCTGGGAGTTGTAGTTTTGCAACAGCTGGAGTCACCCTGGATGGGACCCCCTTCTGTAGAAGTCTATTCATGTCTCCTATTATGTGAGGATGAGCAGCCGATCACTGCAGGGGCTTCAGGAGACTGGGAAAGCTGGGTGGCAGACCATATGTATGCCATCCAGCTTTCCCAGTTTCCTGAAGAGCTCCAGTATGGCTGCTTAACCAGACTGATAATTACTTCAGGAGACTGGGAAAGCTGGGTGACGGGGGAGTGCTGTGAGCCCTGCACTGTGTACTGTCTTCCACCCAGCTTTCCCTGCCTCCTGAAGCGATCATCTGGTGCAGCAGCCATATTGGAGACATGATGTGAAGTACCTGATGTTGCTCTATTATTCTGTCATTCAGGAGTCCTAGTGCAGTGCTCATCCAGCTTTTCCAGTCTCCTGACGTGATTATGTGTCCGGTGCAGCAGACATATTGGCCATTGGAAAGCTGGGGAAGTCCTGTGAGTCCTGTATCACTGCACGAGTGCGGGGCCCCGGGGGGGGGGGGTGAGCGGTGAGGGCCGGGGGGGGGGGGGTTGAGTGGTGAGGGCCGGGGCCCCGGGGGGGGGGGGGGGTGAGTGGTGAGGGCCGGGGGGGGGGGTGGGGGTTGAGTGGTGAGGGCCGGGGCCCCGGGGGGGGGGGGGGGGGGGGGGGGGGGGTGAGTGGTGAGGGCCGGGGGGGGGGGTTGAGTGGTGAGGGCCGGGGGGGGGGGGTTGAGTGGTGAGGGCCGGGGGGGGGGGGGGGGGGGGGTGAGTGGTGAGGGCCGGGGCCCCGGGGGGGGGGGGGGGGGGGGGGTGAGTGGTGAGGGCCGGGGGGGGGGGGGGTGAGTGGTGAGGGCCGGGGCCCCGGGGGGGGGGGGGGTGAGTGGTGAGGGCCGGGGGGGGGGGGTGAGTGGTGAGGGCCGGGGCCCCGGGGGGGGGGGGGGGGTGAGTGGTGAGGGCCGGGGGGGGGGGTGAGTGGTGAGGGCCGGGGGGGGGGGTGAGTGGTGAGGGCCGGGGGGGGGGGGTGAGTGGTGAGGGCCGGGGGGGGGGGGTGAGTGGTGAGGGCCGGGGGGGGGGGGGTGAGTGGTGAGGGCCGGGGGGGGGGGGTGAGTGGTGAGGGCCGGGGCCCCGGGGGGGGGGGGGGGGTGAGTGGTGAGAGACTTGCATTGAGGGGGCGTGGCTGTGACATCACAAGCCTCCGGAGCTGCTCCCGACGCTCTAAACGAACGCCGCGTGCAGCAGGGAGGTCACAGGGGCCCCCAGAGGTCAGACATCTTATCCCCGATCCTTTGGATATAAGACATCTAGGGGCGGAGTACCCCTTTAACCCCTTAGATACATTCCCAGCAGCTCAGGTCATTGGGGTACACGTAAAAAAAAATTCCAAAGTTGCGCATCTTTTATCACTTTACCCTAAAAAATTGTATAAAAAGTCCGATCAAAACAAAAAATGGTACCGACAAAAACTACAGACCACGGCGCAAAAAATGACCCTCATACCGCCCCCGTATACGGAAAAATAAAAATAAGTTATAGGGGTCAGAAGACGACAATTTTAAACATAGTAATTTTGGGGCGTTTAGTTATAATAAAATAAAACCCCTATAAATTGGGTCATTGTAACCGTAACGGCGCCCGCAGTCTCTTTAAGTTGTAATAACTTTCGGCTTTTACTCGGAAACGCGATTCTGAGGTTGTTTTTTTCGTGAGATTTTTTACTTTATATTTGCGGTAAATCTTTGTTAATTCGTGCTGAATTTTTAATGAAAAACTCCAAAATATTGTGAAAAATGTGAAAATTTCTGACTTTGTATTTATTTATTATTTTTACCGCACAGTGAGCGCCATAAAAAACTAAAATACATTATTTTTTTTTTTTTTTTTTTTTAAAGGGGCATTTATTTAATTTTTTTTGCACTTTATTTAGTCATTAAAAACCTTTTATTTTTCTAGTCTGTCCTTTTTCCCTGTTATGCTGTGTATACTGAGCTGCAGTACAATGTTACCTGACACTCAGCCTAAGGCTGGACCCCACAGGCTGCACTTCTGCTGCCATGGCAACTAACAGGGTGCCACAATCACATCAGGGGGTCCCCATCAGTGGTCAGGGCAGATCACAGTATTTATGGGGTTAATGCTGCCTGATTACGGTCTCAGCAGCTGCAGCGCCCCCCGACAGTGATTGACAACCGGATCCTGCAGCGCAAACATGTCAGCATTTGGGACTTACGCTTATGTCCTGGGGCAGGAAGGGGTTAACACCTTCCCAGAAAACCAGTAGATATATAGAGTGTGAAGTCTATGGGGGGCGCTGTATACTCCTCTCCGTATATACTGTATTACCTGTCTGTACTTTGTCTCCCCCTGCAGGATGATCACGGACGTGCAGCTGGCGATCTTCGCTAACATGCTGGGGGTGTCGCTCTTCCTCCTCGTCGTTCTTTATCATTACGTCGCAGTCAATAATCCTAAGAAGCAGGAGTGAGTGGTAAGTGGGCGGGGCTTATACAGTGGGGGCGGGGAGAGGGGCTGACCAATACCATAGTGAGAGGGCGGGGCTGGGATAGGGGCTGACTAATACCATAGTGAGAGGACGAGGCTGATGCAGTGGGGGCGGGGCTGGGAGAGGGGCTGGTTAATGCTATAGTAAGAAGGCAGGGCTGATGCAGTGGGGGCGGGGCTTGGAGGGGCTGGTTAATGCTATGGTAAGAGGGCGGGGCTGGGAGAGGGGCTGACCAATGCTATAGTGAGAGGGCGGGGCTTATGCAGTGCTGGGAGAGGGGCTGACCAATGTCATAGTGAGAGGGCGGGGCTGATGCAGTGGGGGGTGGAGCCAGGGAGGGGGTGACTGATGCAATAGTGTGGGGGTGGGGCTGATGCAGTGGGGGGTGGAGCCAGGGAGGGGGTGACTGATGCAATAGTGTGGGGGTGGGGCTGATGTGCAGTAGGGAGTGACTGATGCCATAGGGGTTTTTACTCCTATTAACCCTCCCTGTATTGGTCGCTCAGCAGGTTTCTCAGGTTAGGAGTGATTGCAGCAGGGGAGACAGCACTGAAGATCATATACTCACCTGTCTCCTCCAGAGGGCAGTTCTGGGGCAGATCCTCATGTCGGGGTGGGGTGGTATAATCACGTGTTGGATTAACACTTTATCATCTGTATCCTTTTATCCTCAGGTCACATGATGATCCAGCAGTGGCTCCGCCCCCCATACTGTACAGATATTTTCTAAGTTTGATGTTTTCTTATGAATGTGGATGAATAAAGTCCAGATGTTGAGTCCGTGAAGCGTCTGCCGCCATCTTTATTTATTGAGGGGGACGCGTTCTCCGTGGTACAGGGGTCTGCAGGGAGGCGGAGCTGTAAAGGGGTCGTCCTATCTCATCGACTCAACTTCTCGGCCACCTCCAGCCTGTTTACCAGCCAGGGTGCCTTCAGCTGTTGCACTACTACAACTCCCAGCATGTCTGGACAGCCAAAGGCTGTCTGGGTATGCTGAAAGTTGTAGTTGTGCAACAGCTGGAGGCACCCTGCTTGGGAACCACTGCTCTTAATAACAGCCTGTGCTGTATGAGGAGGAGACTGACCTGCTGCACCAGGATCTGTAACTCTACCGCCATCCAGTGCATAAACCACCAGATATCAGTGCCTGCAGAACTACACATACCAGCAAAATCACTGAAAAACTACACCTTCCAGCAAGTCCCTGAGATAGCAGCAGTATACAGATAGAGCTGGAGGGGAAGTGTATAAATAATAATTATACACTTCACCTCCAGCTTTATCTGTATACTGCTGCTATTTCTATGGGATCAGTATATAGTAGTTATACACCACCCCTCCAGCTCTATCTGTATACTGCTGCTATCTCTATGGGATCAGGATATATAGTAGTTATACACCTCTCCTCCTGCTCTATCTGTATACTGCTGCTATATTTATGGGATCAGTATATAGTAGTTATACACATCCCCTCCAGCTCTATCTGTATACTGCTGCTATCTATGGAATCAGGATATATAGTAGTTACACGCCACCCCTCCAGCTCTATCTGTATACTGCTGCTATCTCTATGGGATCAGTATATATAGTAGTTATACACCTCTCCTCCAGCTCTATCTCTATGGGATCAGTATATATAGTAGTTATACACCTCTCCTCCAGCTCTATCTGTATACTGCTGCTATATCTATGGGATCAGTATATAGTAGTTATACACATCCCCTCCAGCTCTATATGTATACTGCTGCTATCTATGGAATCAGGATATATAGTAGTTACACGCCACCCCTCCAGCTCTATCTGTATACTGCTGCTATCTCTATGGGATCAGTATATATAGTAGTTATACACCTCTCCTCCAGCTCTATCTGTATACTGCTGCTATATCTATGGGATCAGTATATAGTAGTTATATAGCTTTTCCTCTGTCTCTTCCAAAAAAAAATTTTTTTTTTTTCATGCAATAGTAAGTTTTAATAGTTACCTGTTTTTGTAAGAAGTTTTAAAGTACACGAATGGTGTTTTATACAAGTCTTCTTGAAGCAAGTGCTCCTCCCTCTTGAACTTGGTATTTAGGAGGTGAGGAACACACAGGTGGTGTGGTGATCAAGAACGCGCATGCGTTCGAAACGCGTCCATAGGAGTTGTTTGCTGACCAGGTGAAGGTGGATGGTGTGTGCTCTGTACTTTTAAAGAAAAGTGAAATAAAGGATCTACGTTTTAAGGGACTGCTGGACTACTTTTCTTCATTTACCTACAAGTCTCAAGCCTGGCCGGGCTCGGGTCCTTGCAGACCGTGGAGGAGGTGAGCTGAGAGAACTTTATTTCTTATTCATTTGGCATGCATTTTGGCTGACTTTCGAGCTCCCTCTGAAGACCACACTCACATCAAATCTCCACACATCAGAGCACCCCACACCTCACTGAAGACGCCAGCATAAACACTCCATTTTCTCTCCTCCTTATTGCCAGCCAACAAGGCAAAAAGCACATACTGCTATAATATGGCGACGGGACAGCAGAACAAACGCAATCGCAAAGAAAAAGCTGCTGAATTGTTCTCCTCGTCTGCACAGCAGGAGCAAACGGAGGTGAATTTTAAAGTACTATTGCATGATTTGGAAAAGTTACTCTCACAGGAAACAAGAGTTTGGTGGGATCAAGCAACTCTAAGCAATTATCTGAGTCAAGAAATGATACCGAGAGGATTAAGAGTAAAAAAAATCCCAACCACAATTTACTGTGATGAGATGTTGCAGGAGTGGAACCAGGCACTCACGGTATGTTCAAAAACTCTTATTAATGTCATCACTAAATATGAAGCAATCAAACTGGATGATTTGAAAATTGACATAGACAAAACAAAAGAAGAAGTGGAAAAATACAAAAATTTACCGGACTATGATTTATTTCTGGAAAAAATTAATGATAGAGTGGAGAAGCTTGAGAATTTTATCATGGAAACGAAAAAAGTCAAATACAAAAGGGACACCAAGGATTACACGTTAAATCAAGTATATGATTGGCACAAATGGGAAAAAAATTAGAATGTTCCCAGATCTATCCTAAAAAGGGGTGGATACAAAAGGAAGCCGCGTAATCATCCTAAAGTAACCTTCAGTTCTACAGAAGTAGATACAGATGATGCAGAAAGTACAGGATCAGAAAGTTCCACGTCACAATTTAAAAGAAACGTCCCCTATCAACACAAATCAAAAAACTGGAAGGGCAAAAAAGGAAAAAAACAGACGGGCCGGACGCAAACATAGAAGAAGAAATCGCAGAACAAACGTTACAGACCCGAAGCAGGGTGAAAAAAGCAGCGTCCTGAACCTATCATCAAAGGATTTAAGCCCAGAACACATCGAAGTATTAGCCCTTGGTTTAAATTTTGCACCCACCAATAATTTCAATGTTTTCCACACTCTAACAGAAATCAATAAATTTGTTCGGAATCTAACAGTCAAACGTCATTTTCATAATCCTGAGGATGAATCAATCTTGGCACAGGATCAACAAATCAGCAACTCATATTCCACACTAATGTTTTCTGAACAGTTGGCACTAAAGGCACTTGAGGATCTCAACATGGAAAATGAAGAGCAAACAAGGGACATTGAGAAAAATAAACATCACAAAATCAAAAATCCATATTTCTATCCGGTACAAGCGAGAACAGAAGGAATGGACAAATTTCAGGAAGCCATAGAAAGAGATCTCACGGACTTACAAACAGAATTAAACACAAACAGTCACAAGCACAATAATTTAAGCAAAGTACACAGATTAGCTTTAAAAGACCTCCAAGAAGACAAATCGATTGTTATTCGAATGTCAGACAAGGGGGGCATGGTAACTGTTATGAATAAGAAGGATTACTTAACACAGATACAAAAAATGCTATCTGATGACCAAATATATGGTAAACTAAGTGCAGATCCAACTGCCAAATTCACCAAAGAGTTAAATATTCTTCTAAGTGAGGGAATAGCTTTAAAAGTGCTCAGTGAGAGAGAAAAAGAGTATCTTCTGGGTGATAATCCTGTTATGCCCATCCTGTACACCTTACCTAAAACGCACAAGGGAGTGCTGCCACCCCCGATGCGTCCCATTGTATCCAGCCGAGGATCCTTGCTAGAGAGATTATCTCTCTGGCTGGACCAAATGCTTCAGCCACTTGTCCGCCGTGTGCCGGGGTACCTACAAGACTCTAGGGATGTATTGAACAATTTGAGAGATTTGCAGTGGCAGTCTGGATGGTGTTGGCTCACTTGTGATGTTGTATCGTTATACACTTGCATACCCTGGCCGGTGGCTATGAGAGCCTTAGAACATCATCTAGATTGTCACAGCAACTACACAAGCGATTTGTGTGAATTCATTAAACAAGTCACATGGTTTTTAATGTCACACAACTTCTTTAATTTTGACAACCAATTCTACATTCAGCGCAGTGGGGTGTCAATGGGGGCTAGACACTCCCCCTCATTGGCTAACCTCACCATGTCTTATTGGGAGGAGACCACCATCTTCTCAAGCCATAATCCCTTTGCCACCCATGTACAGTGGTATGGAAGATTCATAGATGACCTTCTCCTTATTTGGAGAGGAGATATGTCTTCCATACCACTGTACATGGAACATCTGAATGACAACCAGTTTAATTTGAGGTTCACACAACATGTTGATTTAGTTACAGTCAATTTTTTGGATTTACAGCTCACAGGCATACCAGGATAGACAATACAAAGCTCCACATATCGCAAACCTACATCAGGAAACACTATTTTACGGGCCAATAGTAACCATCCCACACAAACCATAAGAGCTATTCCAGTTGGAGAACTTACTAGGTTGAAACGCAATTGCACTTCACATTCCACATTCCAGGAAGAGGCAAAACAATTAAAGGACAGGCTCACAAAAAGAGGCTACAGCCACAAACAATTCAATAGAGCCATGAAAATTGTCCAAAACAAAAATCGAGAAAATCTTGTGACAAATAAAAAGAAAACATTGTGCAATAATACAACACAAAAACCGGTACTTGCTATCACACATAATCCATATTTCAAAAACATTCGTGGTTTAATTTACAAAAACCTGCATCTTTTGAAGGAAGATGAGATCTTGGCAGGTCTTTTGGCACAAGGAGTGGCTGTAGTGCCAAAAAAAGCTTGCAATTTAAAGGATAGTCTATCCCCGAGCCTAGTCATCTCAGAAACGCAGTGTGCGAATACATGGTTAAGTAACAAAGGTTTCTTCAAGTGTGGAGCAAATCGGTGCAAACTATGTGATGTTGCCAGGGTTTGCAAAGATTTTGCTGACAGTACAGACAACCACAGATATGATATCAAACAGTACATCAATTGCAATACGACTAATGTCGTGTATGCAATTGAATGCACTGCCTGCAATTTAAAATATGTAGGATGCACTTCACGTCCTTTAAAAATTAGGATCCGCGAGCACTTATATGACGCGGTTAAAATGGAAAGTAACAGAAACAAATCGGGTGCATCCACACATTTTGCACAGGCACATAATGGAAATACAAATAATTTCATAGCATATGGCATTGAGAAGGTGAAAAAACCCACAAGAGGTGGTGACACATACAAAGAAAATTGTTCAACCGTGAAGCCTTCTGGCAGTACACTCTGCGTACCAGAATACCGCACGGTCTGAATATACGGAAGGAATTAATGTTGCATTATTAAAAAACTTTTCAGCAAGTGAACTTTTGTGAATGAAACCACAGGGTTTTTTCAGAACCAGTACACACAGTGCGATTACTGTCAACTCTGCTGCGGTGTAGAATATATTCAACCCTAATTGGTTGATTCAGAAAACACACCGAGCAGAATTTGACAACACAGCTTTTCCTCTGTCTCTTCCAAAAAATTTTTTTTTTTTTTTTTTCATGCAATAGTAAGTTTTAATAGTCACCTGTTTTTGTAAGAAATTTTAAGGTACACGAATGGTGTTTTATATAAGTCTTCTTGAAGCAAGTGCTCCTCCCTCTTGAACTTGGTATTTAGGAGGTGAGGAACACACAGGTGGTGTGGTGATCAAGAACGCGCATGCGTTCGAAACGCGTCCATAGGAGTTGTTTGCTGACCAGGTGAAGGTGGATGGTGTGTGCTCTGTACTTTTAAAGAAAAGTGAAATAAAGGATCTACGTTTTAAGGGACTGCTGGACTACTTTTCTTCATTTACTTATAGTAGTTATACACCTCCCCTTAGGCTGTGTTCACACATTGCATGTTCCCTAAATTACTACGATTGTGCAAATTGCGGTAAGAGGTCATTATTTCTGCAATATTAGAAAAAATAATTGAAACGTATAAATACAATTGAAATTCAACGTGTGAACTCGGCCTAAAGACTCCAAATCTTCCTAAAACTTCTCATTGTGATTATAGGTAAAGTCACTTTCTCCTCCTAGTGACAATATTCATTTATAAAAACACTTTAAATAAGAAAAATCATCAAAACTGCGCACAGTGTGAACTGCCCCACTCCACTTATGAGTCCTCTCAGATCTCTTAGGTGACCAGCAGCCTAATGAGATGACCAGGTGCAGTGATCAGACTCCATTCATACACCCCGGGCTCCCCTAACCAATCCCCTCTCTGTAAAGCCAGAGGATTCATGGGAAATGTAGGCAGCATTAGGAAATCATTTCAGTGATGGAATTGCAATCAAGAGGAGAACATATGGTGGCAGAATGAGACAGCCTGGAGGTGGCAGCAGCATCAGGAGTCCTGAAAGTGACCCGGTGACAGAGTGGTGCGGTGGGTGGCAATACCAGTCCCCGGTGATGAAGGTCGGTGAAAAAAGGAGAACTTGGCCTCAGATGTGTGGAATCAGCCAGGTGGCAGGATTAGAATAGTAGCAGGTAGGTAGGCAGAAGAAAACGGTCTCTTTTAGTAAGAAGTGTTAGTGTGCACAAGTAAGTATTGAGGATACGCGTTACGGAAAACGTAACTTTTAATAATAATCTTAGGATAAAATATATGGACCCAAAATCTAATAAAAGGAAAGTTGTGCAAAAAACACCATGTGCCACCTACACCACCAAGTATTGATGGAAAGACCTCTAAAAGGTGGAAATAGGGAGAGGTTCCTGTGTGGGGCCGCACTTTTTAGGGTAACACTTGCCTAGAAGGGAATTAATAGGGCGAGAGTAGGGCCTTATAGGGGAATTTTTTACCCCACCAGTTACAATGGGCCATACATTGTTCCCTTCCACCTCTTAGAGGCCTTTGCATCACATCAATACTTGGTGGTGTCGGTGGCACATGGGGTTTTTTGCTCACCTTTACTTTTGTTTTATTTAAAAAAAAACTTTTGGGTACATACAGAAAAGTTACGTTTTAGCTAATGCATATCCTCAATACTTACTTGATGCGGAGGAATGTCTGTAACTGGGGAGCAGCGCCTTAAATCTGTTTGGCACTATCCATATTTGTGCAGTGTTGGTGGCACCATGGTCAATCTACTCAGACCCATCTATCATTGGTGGCTGGAAATCCTGGCTGATCCATCCCTGATTCATCTTGACAAACGTCAGTCTCTCCACATTTTTAGTGGACAGACGAGTTCTCCTTGGGGTGACTATGAGTTGGTACTGCTCCTGCCACCCCTCCCCTCCCCAGCAGCCATGGCAGTGGAAGGTGAGCAAAGAGGGCCCCCCCACCGTTGTCGGTCACCATGGTTCCCATTTCCAGTTTATGCGGAGTATGCCATGATCCGATTTCTTTGTGAATGACTTTTAGCAGTTCCTCCCCTGTGTGACACTTTTCGCCAAAGCAAACCATGTGAAGAACAGCATGACACAGCCGTGCCCTGCACACATGGTACGATGAAGGGCCAGCGAGACTGTGCAGTGGAGGCCGAGGACACGGTGGAGGATGAGGAGGTGGCGTCGCACACTGTAACAGGACCAACTGCCTGAGAGCGAGAGCGTGGAGGAGGAAGCGGTGTGACCTGTCCAAGTCCAAGGTGCTGTTGTGGCTGTGCAGGAACCACATTTACCCAGTGGGCCGTAAAAGACAAGTATTGTCCCTGTCCGTAGTTACAGCTCCATACGTCGGCGCTGCCGTGCCCTTTTGAACACACCGACAGGCTCAAGGACTGGCCCACCTTCTCTTCCACAAAATTGTGCAGGGCTGGTATTGCCCTGTTCGCAAAGAAATGACGGCTTGGGACTCTCCACCTCGGCTCGGCACAAGCCATCAATTCCCTGAAAGGTGCAGAGTCCACCACTTGAAAAGGGAGGGACTGCAACACCAGCAACTTGGACAGGAGCACATTCATCTTCTGTGGGCGCATACTGTTGTCTCTTGGACATGACTTCGCCGATGGATTGTTGGCGGAATGGCTGACTAAAAGCGGGAGAAGCAGGAGCATCTGGAGCGACAGGAGGGTGTGATACACAGCTCCCATCGGCTGAGGTGGTGGAGCCTTTGCTGGATGAAGGAGGGAGCGGATGGCCACTGGGTGATGCAGCAGGCTGGACCACTACATCGGAGCCACGGTTCTCCCATGCCGCTTTATGGTGGCGAAGCACATGTTGATGCACGGCCGTGGTGCCAACATTGGGACCCCTGCCACGCTTCACCTTGTGCCGACATATCTTGCATGTGGCTACGTGAACCTCCTCCGGATGCCTGATGAAAAACTGCCACACCGCCGAGTAGCTGATTTTCCGCCCAACAGTCCGCACCAATTTTGTGCTACTGCCGCCATCTCCAGGAACCCCTGTTCCACTGCCTCCCGGGAAGGTAGGCTGCCGCGAAGCAGGTGGTCTCCCCCGGGCACGTTTGGCTCCAGACTTCCCACTTCTGCCACCATGCCGACTACCAACCGTGCTACCACCTTGCTGGTTCAGCTGCTTCCTCACGGGCAACCTGCAACTCTCTTCTCCTGATGATGATGAAGCCCCTTCTGCACTTGGCTCCCAATTGCGATCGTCTTCATCATCATCGAGTTGTGTCTGCATGTCACTGATGTCCTCCTCAGGTTCCCCAACAGTGTCTGCTTCAGGACCATGAACCCTGGCAACACCGACTCCCACATCACTCTCCGCATCACTACTTGGCCGCCTAGCGGAGCAACCGGCGCATGTCTCCTCCCCTTCTTGGCTGGGCAGTAGCTGCTGACTGTCCTCTAATAGAGCGTCCTCAGTAAATAGTGGAGCTGAACCCACAGCATTAGATACTTCTTTACGAGAGGGAACAGAATAGGACAAAGGCAATGGGAGAACAGGGACTGCTCCCGGGCCATGCCAACTGAGGGTTGTGTCTGAGGAACCCACCGACTGTTGACTGGGGGTGTCAGATGTCACTTGTGATGAAGTGGATGACCGTGTTAACCAATCGACGACAGCAGATAGGTTGCTGGTCGGGACACGACCTCTAGCTGATACTGGGAGCTCAGGCGTCTCGCTGCCACTCCTGCTGCCACTCTCCCGTAGTTTGCTATGACCTCTTCCTGTGTACCTACAGTTTACTCTTATGAGACGTGGACAATACGCTCTGCTTAAAACTGCATTAGGCTACAAAAACAATTGTGTCACTTTGGCTGGCCTTTCACAGTAACTAGGCCAAAATTAGTTTGACAGGAAAAAAAAATCATATACCACCAGGTTACACTTATGAGATGACAATATGCTCCACTACGCAACCTGTATTAGACACTAAAAGCAGGTGACTATGACTTAGTGCTCACCCTGACTGGCCCCTTATAAGCTTTAGAGTTGCTGTACACCCCACTGCAGCAGCACAGAGTCACTGTGTATTACACCCAAGAGTGTACATTCTCGCTCTCTCTCTCTCCCATCAGTTCTTTTCTGCAGTGATTTGGGTTCGTGCTGAATCGCTGCGGTGAAGCTGTTTTTCTGTGCAACACACACTCTGCGCTCTCTCCCTGCAATAAAACGGTCTCTGTGCAATAAATCACTGAAATGTCTGGCTGCAGCGATGGCTGCCGATTATATAGGGCTGTGACATCACAGGGGTGGCTGGCTGCTGATAGGCTGCATGCGATTCAGTATGATCCCGCCTACCCAGAGTTCCTTGTCCCATGTCCTCACATGTGGAGCCGCCATTTAAGATGCCCTGGAGCCTGGAACGCACTAAATGGAGTTTAATGAAGCGATTCGTTTTATCGAATTGCGGCAATATTCGTATTTGTTACTGAACAAATTGTTCATGAAATTCGTAACGAATTCGGATTCGTCAGATTCAATTCGCTCATCCCTAGTCGTGTCATAATAAAGGGTATGAATACTTATGCCCATTCCAAATTAAATTCTTTCCTATTTAACCCCTTAAAGTGTACCTCTCATGAAAAAAAAACATATATCAAAAATGAAGCCCTAATGAACGCTTTTCTAATTGCTTTTATTAAATTTTTTTTCTTCTTTTCATGTATATTTTTACTTTGAAAAATCCTCCACTAGGGGTCTCCCTAGATCTCCTGGCATTTTGGACTCAGAGCGCGAGTCCAAAATCACTCTGCAGCCAGGACTCAGCGCAGCGAGTGCTGTTCTCGCACTTCAGAGGGGGCGCTCCTGACTCGGAGCTCATGTTATTGTAGACATTGGATCTGCCGAGAGAGAGAGGAAAAAACGCTGATCGAGGTCTTTTCATTCTAAATGTAAGCTATGGTTATTTTTCTTTGCAGGTTGAATAGGGACGGCAGCTCTGTCCTCCGATGTTTCTCAGCTCTGTATGGCACGTGCAACGCCAAACAGAGAGGAGGAGACTCAGGAGCTGCCATCCCTGCCCAGTGCTGCGGCTGATTGCGCGCTCCCGAGTGGAAACACAGCATACAGGAAGAAGGGCGGAAGTGAGCCCCGGCCAGGCATCAAATTACGTTGCGCCTACCGGGCCATGCCCACTTCCGCCCCTCAGAAGCACAAGGCTACTGAGCTACCAAAGATAGCTGAAAAGAGGTATTTCTAAGGGGAATGTGTTATAAACTTTATTTAAAAAAATGTTTTATACATTTTTATATTTAAAAAAAAATGTTTATTTAATTTTTTATGTTTTATCCATCAGAAAATAACCTTAAAGGGATATTCCGGGCAAAAATATTTTATCCCCTATCCAAAGGATAGGGGATAAGATGTCTGATCGCGGGGGGCCCACTGCTGAGACCCCCCCCCGCGATCTCCCTGCTGCGGGTACTGAATCCAGAACTCCAGTTTCCAGGACTGGGGACGTGATGTCACGCCCCCTCCATTCATGTCTATGGGAGGGGGCGTGATGGCCATCACGCCCCCACCCATAGACATAAATGGAGGAGGCGTGTCGTGACGTCACGTCCCCAGTCCCAGAAACCTGGAGGTTTCCGGAACTTGAGATTCAGCACCCGCATTGCAGGGAGATCGCGGGGGGTCTCAGCAGCGGGCCCCCCGCGATCAGACTTCTTATCCCCTATCCTTTGGATAGGGGATAAAATACATTTTTCAGGAATATCCCTTTAACCAAGCTCATTATAACCTTACGGGAGTATTTTTTGCACATCTGACCACTGTCACTTTACGCATTAATAACTCTGATGCTTTTACTTATGAATTTGATTCAGAGAGAGTTTTTCGTGACATATTCTACTTTAACATAGTGGTAAATTTTCGCCGATACTTGCATCATTTCTTGGAGAAAAATTCAAAAATTTCATGAAAAATTTTAAAATGTTGCACTTTTCTAACTTTGAAACTCTCTGCTTCTAAGGAAAATAGATATTCCAAATAAATTATATATTGATTCACATATACAATGTCTACTTTATGTTGGCATCATAAAGTTGAGATGTTTTTACTTTTGGAAGACATCAGAAGGCTTCAAATTTTAGTAGCAATTTACCAATTTTTCACGAAATTTTCATAATCAGAATTTTTCATAGACCACTTCAGTTTGAAGTGGATTTGAGGGGCCTTCATATTAGAAATACCATATAAATGACTCCATTATAAAAACTGCACCCCTCAAAGTATTCAAAATGACATTCAGTAAGTGTGTTAACCCTTTAGGTGTTTCACAGGAATAGCAGCAAAATGGAGGGGAAAAAAAAATTCAATTTCATACACTAACATGTTCTTGTAGCCCCATTTGTACAAGGGGTATAAGGAGCAAAAGCCCCCCAAAATGTGTAACCCAATTTCTCTCGAATATGGAAATACCTCATATTGTTGATGTAAAGTGCTCTGCGGGCTCACAACATGGCTCAAGAGGGAAAGAGCAACTGTGGGATTTGGGAGAACAAATTTTGCTGTCATGGATTTTGGGGGCCTTGCTGCATTTAGGAAGCCCCAAAAAAAATAAAAAAAAATAAAAACACATGCCAAACTATTTGGGAAACTACACCCCATCAAGGAACTTAACAAGGGGTCCAGTGAGCCTTAACACCCCACTGGTGATTGACAAAATTTTGTTAAAATTGGATGTGAAAATGAAAAATTTGATTTTTTTCACTAAAGTGCTGGTGTTACCACAAATTTTTCTTTTTTAAAAGGGGTAATAGGAGAAAATGTCCCACAAAATTTGTAACCCCATTTCTCTTGAAAATGGAAATCCCTAATATGTGGATGTAAAGTGCTCTGTGGGTGCACTAGAGGGCTGAGAAGGGAAGGAGCGACAATGGGCTTTTAGAGAGAGAATTTGGTTGGAATGGAAGTCGGGGGCCATGTGCGTAAAAAAAGTCATTTTTCATTTGCGCAGCCCACTGTTCCAAATATCTGTCAGACACCAGCGGGGTGTAAATGCTCACTGCACCCCTTATTATATTACGTGAGGGGTGTAGTTTCCAAATGGCCTTCAATCCAGCCAAATTCTCCAAAAGCCTAATGGCGTGATCAGCCACCCCTGTGCAAATCACCTCAAATGTACATGGTGCATTCTCACTCCTGAGCCTTGTTGTGCACCCGCAGAGCACTTTGCTTCTACATATGGGGTATTTCCGTACTCAGGAGAAATTGCATTACGAATTTTGGGGGTCTTTTTTTCTTTTTACCTCTTGTGAAAATGAAAAGTATGCGGCAACACCAGCATGTTAGTGTAAAAATGTAATTTTTTTTACACTAACATACTGGTGTAGATCCCAACTTTTCCTTTTCATAAGGAGAAAAAGGCCCCGAAAATTTGTAACGCAATGTCTCTAGAGTACGGAAATACCCCATATGTGACCCTAAACCGTTGCCGTGAAATATGACAGGGCTCCGAAGTGAGAGAGCGCCATGCGTCCTTAAGTGGTTAATGCATTTCTGAAATTCGGTTTGTTATTATGGGGTATTCGGTGCAGAATGATGGGGGGGGGGGGGGGGAACCTGAAATTATGCCACAATATAAAATGTAAAGGGGTCTGAATACTTTTTGAGTGTATTGTATGTACTATCTAGTGATTGGCTCACTTTGCTTTATGTGCACTATCCTAGTATTGAACCCTTTATAGAACAATCACACGTTATTTCCTCTGGTGAGTGGAGACTGTTATAGAGCAGCTCCAGATAATGACTGTGAGTCCCATGGGGGGGGCACATACTTTTGGTGATTTATCCTTATACTGATCATTTCTATTCTTTATATCGGAGCAGTGATTTCTCCCGGGTATGGCCCGTTCCCCGTAGGTTCCTATTCTCACACCTATAATTTCCGCCACGTATAACATGAATGATCACCTGGGAGCCGCAGGCGCTCTGGAGACTTCACAGATAAATACAGAACTTTATTTAAATAGATTTCATCAGCAGCCGCGGGACGTGAAGCAGCAGAGACCAGAGATTGTGTATTTACAGCCGCAGAATTAAAATCACATAAAAATGTATCAAAGTTCATAAGAAAAATTAAAAATCCCGAGCTGGAGGTCTACGAATGTAGAAAACGTCACCGTGTACAAACCAGGGGTCAGCTGTGAGGGAGGAGGAGGCCTGCGCCATAACCGTGAACACACAAGTGCAAATAACAGAGGACGGGTCCAGACGGCAGAGAACACACACGATAAGACAGGGAGGTCGTATAAACACGGGAGGCCTTGGTCCATTCTCCAGTCTCATAGAACGTAGCACCATGATGAAAATCTGCTCTGGGGGCATACAAGGGGGCATCCTCAGCCCTCAGCACAGAAGGACAGGACACCCTGATATGGGGAGAGGTGTGCGCTGTCCGGGGAGACGGCCGGAAAACTCTGGAATAAAGAATAAATAGATGAGACAAAACGAGACACAACATGAGGCAGAGAGTCACAGAGATTACAGGGATACTCCGCCCCTAGACATCCGCTAGCCAAAGGGGCGGGGCCCCCGCGATCTCTGCTGCGGCACCCCAGCAAACTTTGCTCCGTACCGGATGTCTGGCGATGCCAGGCGGAGGCTTGTGATGTCACGGTCACACCCCGCTCATGATATCATGGCCACGCCCCCTCAATGCAAGTCTATGCGAGGGGGCGGGACGTCCGTCATGCCCCCTCCCATAGACTTGCATTGAGGGGGCTGTAGCTGTGACATCACGAGCCTCCGGCGCTGCACCTGATGCTCTAAACGAACACCAGGTGCTGCAGGGAGACCGCTGGGGACCCAGCGGCGGCCCCCCACAATCAGACATCTTATCCCCTATCTTTTGGATAGGGGATAAGATGTCTAGGGGCGGAGTACCCCTTTAACTAAGCCAAGGTGAAGGGTTACAGAGCCGAAACAACATGGACGGTCCCAAAGCAGAGATGAGATGAGATGAAGTGCTGCAGAGATGAGACAAAGGCTGAAACTCCAAACCAATGCTATGACAGATGTACACCCAAAAGGATAAATGTAGGAAAAAATAATACATTTTATTGAGAATACATGAAATACAAAATCAGCAAAAAAAAGACACACAAGAATAAAAACACTTAAAAAGGCTCATACTGAGCAGGGAGACGCTGTACATGTCACCCCAGGACATGGGTGTAAATATGAGGTCAGAAACTCCTTTTCCAAATAACATGTACCTGTATTAACCCCCAAATACTGAATAGATGCTCTTAAAATGTACAAAAATAGATGATGCAAAAAAAAGCACACAAACAACAATATCGTGGTACTATAACAATAGAGAGACCTGCAGAGGGAATGAAAAATCCTGAGAGCCAGCTAAACTCAATAATATAAGGTCAATGGTAATAATAGCTGGTATACAACCGTCTCATAGGGGGAAAAGGCCAGGCAAAAAAGGGACATGAGGAACAGTGAAGTTGGTTAGCCCATGTCCATCAGAGACCCCACGCGTTCCGTCATTAAATGTGACTTCCTCAGCGGTCGCAGAGCCGAGACAAGACAGATGGTCGCAAAGATGAGCCAAGACAATCAGAGGGTCACCGAGACAAGGTAGAGGGTCACAGATGAGCTAAGATAAGGGGAGGAAGAGAATGTAGAGGGTCACGGACAGGAGCACAGACAAGGAAGCGGGTCAGGGACAGGAGCACAGACAAGGAAGCGGGTCAGGGACAGGAGCACAGACAAGGAAGAGGGTCAGGGACAGGAGCACAGACAAGGAAGAGGGTCAGGGACAGGATCACAGACAAGGAAGAGGGTCAGGGAGAGGATCACAGACAAGGAAGAGGGTCAGGGAGAGGATCACAGACAAGTAAGAGGGTCAGGGCGAGGATCACAGACAAGGAAGAGCGTCAGGGACAGGATCACAGACAAGGCAGAGGGTCACGGACAGGAGCACAGACAAGAAAAAGGGTCACGGACAGGAGCACAGACAAGAAAAAGGGTCACGGACAGGAGTTCAGACAAGGAAGAGGGTCAGGGACAGGATCACAGACAAGGAAGAGGGTCACGGACAGGAGCACAGACAAGAAAAGGTCACGGACAGGAGCACGGACAAGGAAAAGGGTCACGGACAGGAGCACAGACAAGGAAGAGGGTCACAGAAAATGCTTAGCGGACACGAACAGAAACAAAGAAGAGGGTTGTAGACAATATTGAGGGTTGCAGAGATGAGCCAAGAGAAAGTGAAGGGTCACAGAAAGGAGCTGACACAATGTGGAGGGTAATAGAGAAGAGACAAAGCAGAGGGTGGCAGACACCAGCCAAGATAAGTTGAAGGGTTGCACAGATGAGTTAGGACAAGGCGGAGGGGTCATGGAGACAAGGCGGAGGGGTCATGGAGACGAGGCAGAGGGGTCGTGGAGACAAGGCGGAGGGGTCATGGAGACGAGGCAGAGGGGTCGTGGAGACGAGGCGGAGGGGTCATGGAGACGAGGCGGAGGGGTCGTGGAGACGAGGCAGAGGGGTCGTGGAGACAAGGCGGAGGGGTCGTGGAGACAAGGCGGAGGGGTCGTGGAGACAAGGCGGAGGGGTCGTGGAGACAAGGCGGAGGGGTCGTGGAGACACGGCGGAGGGGTCGTGGAGACGAGGCAGAGGGGTCGTGGAGACAAGGCAGAGGGGTCGTGGAGACAAGGCGGAGGGGTCGTGGAGACAAGGCGGAGGGGTCGTGGAGACAAGGCGGAGGGGTCGTGGAGACAAGTACAGTACAGATTTAATTCACATTCTTCTGCTAGTTGCTGGAAACAGTTGCTGGCTGATGGAACGACACCTTCTAACAGCTCAACCTGTGGACAGACGCCTCCTAACAGCTCAGCCTGTGGACAGACGCCTCCTAACAGCTCAGCCTGTGGACAGACGCCTCCTAACAGCTCAGCCTGTGGACAGATGCCTCCTAACAGCTCAGCCTGTGGACAGACGCCTCCCAACAGCTCAACCTGTGGACAGACGCCTCCCAACAGCTCAACCTGTGGACAGACGCCTCCCAACAGCTCAACCTGTGGACAGACGCCTCCCAACAGCTCAACCTGTGGACAGACGTCTCCCAACAGCACCGCCTGTGGACAGACGCCTCCTAACAACTCCGCCTGTGGACAGACGCCTCCTAACAGCTCCGCCTGTGGACATACGCCTCCTAACCGCTCAGCCTGTGGTCAGACGCCTTCTAACAGCTCCGCCTGTGGACAGACGCCTCCCAACAGCTCCGCCTGTGGACAGACGCTTCCTAACAGCTCCGCCTGTGGACAGACGCCTCCCAACAGCTCAACCTGTGGACAGACGCCTTCCAACAGCTCAACCTGTGGACAGACGCCTCCCAACAGCACCGCCTGTGGACAGACGCCTCCCAACAGCTCCGCCTGTAGACAGATGCCTCCCAACAGCCCAACCTGTGGACAGACGCCTCCCAACAGCACCGCCTGTGGACAGACGCCTCCCAACAGCACCGCCGGTGGACAGACGCCTCCTAACAACTCCGCCTGTGGACAGACGCCTCCTAACAGCTCCGCCTGTGGACAGACGCCTCCCAACAGCACCGCCGGTGGACAGACGCCTCCTAACAACTCCGCCTGTGGACAGACGCCTCCTAACAGCTCCGCCTGTGGACAGACGCCTCCTAACAGCTCCGCCTGTGGACAGACGCCTCCTAACAGCTCCGCCTGTGGACAGACGCCTCCTAACAGCTCCGCCTGTGGACAGACGCCTCCTAACAGCTCCACCTGTGGACAGACGCCTCCTAAGGATAAGCAGGAGGTGCTGGGAAGTGATATTCTCAGTGATCATTGAATTCTGTGTCGGTTTCTTGGCTGCAGAGCTAACAATCACATGCAGCCTTTTATATTGATGCACTTTAGGCTCATCCTCAGCACATATTTGGTGATGTGTTATGTAATTCTATAAGAAGTAGCACAGTGTGTGGTATATACAGAGATATTCTGCTGGAGGTTTCTCCATGTGTCCTCCTCCCGGGAGGTCCGGGGACCCCAGGAATTACCTGCTCCTTCAGCTCCTTGGTTTGGTCACAGATAAAGAGGGGTTCGTCTGTCTTAGATCGGAGAAGCGGCACAGAGCACACCGTCAGGCTGGAGGTTACCGCCGCCAAATCTGCAAGCACAGAAAAGAAAAACATGAAGGTCACTAAGAAAACCTGCAAATTCTTACAGGGTGCGACATGGTGCAGGACAACACCTACAGCAAGAGGAGAGCAAGCAAATTTATCCTGGGACACAATGGGTTTCACGTATTATAACACACACACAACACAGGGTAAAGAGAGGTTCCGGCACACGATGAATCACTTTGCAATGTTTTATTTAGCTTTCAGCTACAGCGTTACAGCTCACTGTGGTGAGCCACAACGCATGCAGTTACACTGTAGCTGAAAGCTACTATAGTGTCCTGAAAACGCATTTCACATAACTGTAGCGCACAACACGCGCAATATTCTAGAACCCTCTTACCTGTGAGGGTGCAATGCTTCAGTGCCTGCTCGGAGGTGTATTTCCAGACTCTGAGGATGGGAGAATCTCGCTCATTGGTGACGTGGAGGAGACTCTGGGAGTGTAGCAGAGCGCCTCTCCTCACCGGGATCCGGCTGGGACGGACACCCAAACTCTCCAGAGACCTGGAGGGGAGAAGATACAGGTGAAGGAACATGGATGAAACCTCGAGATCCAAGAACAGGACTGAAGCCTGAGCAGACCCAGAAGAGGATAACAGCCGAGATAATAGCTATATAAGAAGGGCTGGTGGCCACAGTACATGTTACCTGGAGAACTCCGCATGGTTATGGCTGTTACTTCTTTTTTGCAAAGTCTGAAACAAAAAGGACATAAATGAGTCACAAAAATCTCTATTACTCCTCATCCATCTCCAGAGTCCATCTTCTCCTCCTCTTCCGTACCTGTATCAGAGGGATTTCTGGGTCGGCCCGGGTCAGTGGTTTACCGGAATCTCCTCCTTCCCGTAGACTCTTATTGACCGCTGCCAGACTCTTGGTCTTGTTGACTGTAGTCAAGTTGCTAAGTCTACTGCCTGGTGGAAGAGAAACCAGAGAAGACCTCACAACCGATACTAAAAAGTGGCCACATAGGAGTCAGACCAACAATCACAGGTCCATGGAACTAAAACAACATTGGCTCCTAGAAGAGGAATCCTGCAAAGTGTGCACAAAGGTGAAGATTCCAGCTCCCATCCTCCATTACTATTGATGGAATACCCTACTAAAGGCATGTCATGGGGTCATACATGGTGAGGGACATGACATTCTAGGAAACACAGGGCTGAACACTGACCTGACATGCTGAGTGTCACTGGCAGGGTATACGATGGCTTCTGATGGACCATAGGGCGCGGGCTTACGAGGGTCGACAAGTGTGGACTGTGGGTGCTGGGGACCTGATGGCTCTTGGTTGGACTGTGGACAGCTGCCCGCAATAGAGACTGGTGGTGCTGCCGCCGCTTCTCCTGGACTTTGGTGTCTGTCAACAGCGGAAGTCAGACTGATCACATATAAGACACACGGCTGGATAAGTAGGTAAAGGCTGGTGAGAGGGTGGTGACGACCACAAAGTGATGTAACAGCACAGAAGTAATGCCCACATAGTGAGGCCACAGCATAGATGTAACGCCCACACAGTGAGGTCACAGAACAGAGGTAACGCCCACACAGTGATGTCACAGAACAGAGGTAACGCCCACACAGTGAGGCCACAGCATGGAGGTAACGCCCACACAGTGAGGCCACAGCATGGATGTAACACCCACACAGTGAGGCCACAGCATGGATGTAACACCCACACAGTGAGACCACAGCATGGATGTAACACCCACACAGTGATGTCACAGAACAGATCTAACGCCCACACAATGATGTTACAGAGGTAACGCCCACACAGTGAGGCCACAGCATGGAGGTAACGCCCACACAGTGAGGCCACAGCATGGATGTAACGCCCACACAGTGATGTCACAGAACAGAGGTAACACCCACAGTGATGTCACAGAACAGAGGTAACACCCACACAGTTGTGTCACAGAACAGAGGTAACACCCACACAGTGGTGTCACAGAACAGAGGTAACACCCACACAGTGGTGTCACAGAACAGAGGTAACACCCACACAGTGGTGTCACAGAACAGAGGTAACACCCACACAGTGGTGTCACAGAACAGAGGTAACACCCACACAGTGGTGTCACAGAACAGAGGTAACACCCACACAGTGGTGTCACAGAACAGAGGTAACACCCACACAGTGATGTCACAAAACAGAGGTAACGCCCACACAGTGATGTCACAGAACAGAGGTAACGCCCACACAGTGATGTCAGAGAGGTAACGCCCACACAGTGAGGCCACCGCATTGATGTAACACCCACACAGTGAGGCCACAGCATGGAGGTAACACCCACACAGTGAGGCCACAGCATGGAGGTAACGCCCACACAATGATGTCACAGAGGTAATGCCCACACAGTGAGGCCACAGCATGGATGCAACGCCCACACAGTGATGTCACAGAACAGAGGTAACACCCACAGCGATGTCACAGAACTGAGGTAACACCCGCACAGTGATGTCGCAGAACAGAGGTAACACCCACACAGTGGTGTCACAGAACAGAGGTAACACCCACACAGTGATGTCACAAAACAGAGGTAACGCCCACACAATGATGTCACAGAGGTAATGCCCACACAGTGAGGCCACAGCATGGATGCAACGCCCACACAGTGATGTCACAGAACAGAGGTAACACCCACAGTGATGTCACAGAACTGAGGTAACACCCGCACAGTGATGTCGCAGAACAGAGGTAACACCCACACAGTGGTGTCACAGAACAGAGGTAACACCCACACAGTGATGTCTCAGAACAGAGGTAACACCCACAGTGATGTCACAGAACAGAGGTAACACCCACACAGTGATGTCACAAAACAGAGGTAACGCCCACACAATGATGTCACAGAGGTAACGCCCACACAGTGAGGCCACAGCATGGATGTAACGCCCACACAGTGAGGCCACAGAACTGAGGTAACGCCCACACAGTGAGGCCACAGAACAGAGGTAACACCCACACAGTGGTGTCACAAAACAGAGGTAACGCCCACACAATGATGTCACAGAGGTAATGCCAACACAGTGAGGCCACAGCATGGACGTAACTCCTACACAGTCATGTCACAGAGGTAACGCCCACACAGTGAGACCACAGCATGGACCTAACAACCACACAGTGATGTCACAGAACAGAGGTAACGCCCACACAGAGATGTCACAGAACAGAGGTAACGCCCACACAGTGATGCACAGAGGTAACGCCCACACAGTGATGTCACAGAGGTAACGCCCACACAGTGATGTCACAGAGGTAATGCCCACACAGTGAGGCCCCAGCATGGACCCAACAACCACACAGTGATGTCACAGAAAAGAGGTAACGCCCACACAGTGATGTCACAGAACAGAGGTAACGCCCACACAGTGATGTCACAGAACAGAGGTAACGCCCACACAGTGATGCACAGAGGTAACGCCCACACAGTGATGTCACAAAGGTAACGCCCACACAGTGATGTCACAGAACAGAGGTAACGCCCACACAGTGATGTCACAGAACAGAGGTAACGCCCACACAGTGATGTCACAGAACAGAGGTAACGCCTACACAGTGATGTCACAGAACAGAGGTAACGCCCACACAGTGATGTCACAGAACAGAGGTAACGCCCACACAGTGATGTCACAGAACAGAGGTAACGCCCACACAGTGATGTCACAGAACAGAGGTAACGCCCACACAGTGATGTCACAGAACAGCGGTAACGCCCACACAGTGATGTCACAGAACAGAGGTAACGCCCACACAGTGATGTCACAGAACAGAGGTAACGCCCACACAGTGATGTCACAGAACAGAGGTAATGCCCCCCCCCTCCACCCCCAATGGCAGCTGATATAACTCGTGATCTGCTAGCTTCACCAAGGCGTCTCCACATGTGATCAGTGTCAAGAGAATGAGGGCGCCCATGCTGGACGGGACACCTCTGGTGTACTCTCTGAAGAGGACTAGAGGACATGGGGCCGTCATGGCGTATGTTTCTGACATTTATGAGGGCTCTCACAGTGTTCCTCCTCACACAGGAGCAAATACTGTTCCCTGCTGCCTCCTTAATAACTCTTCTAGTCCCTGCCTGGTTGTCCTTGTGTAGCGGCTGTGTCTTGGTATCTGCTCCATGCCTGAGACCTATATGTGACAGCCGGACTGCCTTTTCCACAGAACTGTCCAGAGGTTTTCATCACTC
Source organism: Hyla sarda (assembly GCF_029499605.1). NCBI lineage: Eukaryota > Metazoa > Chordata > Amphibia > Anura > Hylidae > Hyla > Hyla sarda. The sequence continues at coordinate 5,605,017 of NC_079191.1, forward strand.
TGATAATTTCTTTCTAATTTCCAAATTCACCTATCAGTATGTATCTGGAGTGTGGGAGGAAACCAGAGAATCGGGAGGAAACCCACAAAAACACAGGAATAACATACAAACCCCCCGGCAGATGTTGGTAGAACATACAAACTCCTTGCAGATGGCGGGAGAGCATACAAACTCTCTGCAGATGTTATCCTTAGTGGGATTCAAACCCAGACGCCTCCATTGCTAAGCAATCTAAATGGTCTGCTTCCCAGTAGAGACAAGGACACCAGCATAACCTAAGACGACTCCATCATGAAGGATGAGGAGGTGTCCCCGTCTGTGGTTGCCGCCAGCAGAACTTTTTTTTTTGGGGTTGTCTTGCCGTTTTCCTCTCTAATGCACCAAAGCAGATCAAATAGATCCACAATAGCCTACGCTTCTTAACTGGATTGATTTACTTGGTGTTATATACTGTGATGCTTTCGTGTTTCCAAGACCTGGACTGACATACAGTGAGAGAAAAGGGACGACTTCTTCTGGCGCCAGGTAAATCTTCAGTCCACAAGGATTTTGTTCAGAACTTGTTGACGACCCAGGAGGAGTATACGGGTGTATGGAGCTGGATGGGGACTTGAGCCTGTTCCAATCCCGGTGGCACCCGGCTACTTTCAGTGATCGCTCCGTGTTGCCTATTTTACCTGTTTAGATGCAGCTGTCAAATCTGACCAAGGCATCTAAACAGTTCTACATCACGGATGTCCCAGTGGGACGGATCTGCTCCCTGGGACGCGATTGCAGGGAGTTGAGGCACTGTCATGGCGGTCTCCGGCCTCCATGACAGATTTGCTCCTACCACTCTCACAATTAACCCCTAGAGGTCACTAATACCCTTTTGACCCTCTAGTCCTAAAAATTAAAACCTAATTTTTATTAATATGCACTAATATACAGAGGAGCAAAAAATATTTCAAGCTCTAGTTTCTCAGCAGGATCCGAGTGGTTGTATCCAAGGCCGAACATAATAAGTTACCGGTCCCTTTATTTCAGAGCACTTTATATAGTTCTCCTGAATTAGAGGGGTTATCCGGCCAAAAGACATCTTATCCCCTTATGCAGTCTCGGAAAGCTCTTTCTTTCCTGGGACTGGAGAGGTGACGTAACACCACGCCCCCTACTGTAGACCTGAATGGAGGGGGCGTGTTGTGACGTCACGAGGGTGGCATGACATTACGTCACGTCTCCAGTCCTGGAAAGAAAGAGCTTTCCAAGACCGGAGACTGAGCCCCGCATAGAATGGGGCCCCCCGCGATCAGACATCTTATCCCCTATCTAGTCTCTGAAAGCTCTTTCTTTCCGTGACTGGAAACATAACGTAACACCACGCCCCCTCATGGCTTCACAACATGCCCCCTCCATTCTTGTCTATGGGAGGGGGGTATGATGGCTGTCACGCCCCCTCCCATACACAAGAATGGAGGGGGCGTGACGGAGATCGCGGGGGACCCGCCCCTTTGGATAGGGGATAAGATGTCATTGGCCGGATAACCCCTTTAAGTGCTATATGCGACACACAACTAATAAGGCTCCTATTCATTTAGCGTAAAGTAAGACAGTACTGAAAGTGTAGTATAATGATAACTGTTAAGATATACAGTGACTATGCACATGGGGTCTACACTACTTTTTGGGATATTATCTAATGATTATTGGCTCGATGAGCGATTGTAAAAATGCACTGACCGTACACCGCGCCACCTAATGTACCGCTCTGACAATAGCTGCCGAGGCCCTCCACACTGTGCCCCTCACTATCTACTAGATGATTACTACATAGTCCTAGGCACAGGAGTTATCTAGAACTATACATCCAGATCTATCTGTATTTATCCAAAGGATATAGGAAAACTTCAGGTTCAATGAGCAGCCAATACAGGCCTCTGCCTAAGGCACTAACTGGAAGAAAAATGTCTCCAATACTAAAGCTGCTGTCCATACAGATGTGATATCCGTCAGCAGAACCCTCTGATATCAGCAGGACCAGCAGACCACCCAATGTCTATGGTGGTCTCCTTACTCTGCCCAATGGCCAGGGGGGGTGAAGGGATTAGATCTATTTGATTTTTAAACTCCTGGAACAGATTGAGCTTAAAGGGGTACTCCACCCCTAGACATCTTATCCTCTATACAAAAGATAGGGGAAAAGATGTGTGATCACGGGGGTCTCGCCGCTGTGGACCCCCGCAATCTCGGCTGCTGCACCTAAGACATCCGATGCATAGAGCGAACTTCGCTCTGTGCCGGATGACTGGTGATGTGGGGCGGATGCTAGTGATGTCACGGTTGTGCCCCCTCAATGCAAGTCTATGGGAGGGGGCGTGGCTGTGATGCCACGAGCTGGGCACAACTGTGATGTCATGAGCCTCCGGCGCTGCACCCAATGCTCTAAACGAATACTGGGTGCAGCAGGGAGATAGCAGGGGGCCCCAGCGGCAGGACCTCCACGATTGGACATCTTATCCCCTATCCTTTGGAGATGGCCGATGCCAGAAGGGTATGTAGGAGGACAGAGGGGTCCGGCTGCTTTCTCACCATGTGCAAACTGTGTGGAGAGTGCACGTGTAATAGAAGCCCAATGGGTAATGTTTCTCACTGAGGAGAGCGTCATGACTTCTAGGCCACTAAGAATTCTGGGAAGAAAAGATATGCAGAGCATCTCTCATGCCACCATCTTCAAGTGGTTCTCCCCTAAAGAGTACCTTTCACCAAACTAAACTATTAATATATTTATAAGACACTTTGCTATTTACTTGCTGTTTCTCAACCTTTATTTTATTTATTTTTTTCAAAATAAAGATTCTTTATTTTCACACAGCAAAGAAAATAAACCATGTATCATGAACAATGCAAGAAAACACATCAAGAAAACACAGGCGATGACGGAAGGAAGCCAAGTGCACAAATGGGTGAACAAAGGGTCTTCTCACAAAAACAACGAACATCCCATAGAAATCCGAGGAGAAAACGAATAAAGCGTAAGAGAAGCTTCTGAAGGAAAAGTAAATTAACCGCTAACCTAAAAAACTAAAGGAGGGAGGAAAGAGGGAAAAAAAATTTAAATGGGGGGAGAAGCAGGAGAGGTGGTCCGTAAGAGAATAGAGAGCAAAAAATAGACAGACAGACCTACCTTGCAGAACAGTCGCGGTTCCAGGTGGCTCCAGTTCCAAGAGTTGAGAAAAGCACGACAAGGAAGAGTTTGAGCCCAGAGTTGCCAACCTACGTGATGGTGGCATAGAGATCCTTACATTCTGGGGAGGAGACAAATTCCAGCCATGGGTACCAGATGAACATGTGTTTATCTACCTGGTGACACAAGTCCGCTAATAGTTCTTCAATTCTGTGGAGGTGAGAAACCTCCTGAAGCCAGGACGAGAGGGCCAGGGGGAGTTGAAGAACGCCAGAGGCGGCCAAGAGTAGGAAACGGGCGAGGGTCTTAGATCTCTCCTGGGCCTCGGTCGGGAGAGTGGGAGGGAAGCGGATCAAGAGGCAAACGTAGGGAGGTCAGGCGGTGTACCAGGTCTAGTACCTGAGACCAGTAAGTGGAGAGAGAGAGAGAGGGGGGCAAGTCAGCCATATGTGTTGAATCGTGCTACCCGATGCTCCACAATGCCAACAGTTGTCTGGCAGAGATGGGTAGAAACGGGAAAGGAGGGCAAGAACCCTGTACCCCCACATGAGTAATTTGTAGTTTGTTTCCTGTGCTTTGTAGGAAATCGATGTCTTGTGACACAGGGCCACCGCTGTTGTCCATTCATCCTCAGTGAGAGAGCAACCCCCCCCCCCCCTCCCTGCTAGGCCGGAAGGGAAGGGGTTGCTCCCTAAGAGAGTCCAGGAAGAGATTGTAGAGAACACAATAGGTTAATGAACCTTCGAGGATGAGGCGCAGAGGCGCTCAAAGGGAGTTAGAGGTCGGTGGAGACGGAGGGTTGATCTGGCCGTAGTGTAAAAATGATGTAACTGTGAGTATTGGAAGGTGTGCTTTATCAAAGGAGAGACACTGTCTATCAGTATGGGAAGGGGTTTCAAAGAGGCATTATGAAGGAAGACTTTGAAGGTCACCCCCTCCACCCTTCATCTGCCTAGAAAAGAGGGAGCAGAAAAGGCAGGGTTAAAGGCTTTGTTGCTAATTACCAGAGTCATAGGACCATCAGGTGATGATATGTGGGAACATTTCAGATAAGAGATCCATTCGCATTGAGGCTAGAGGGGCAAGGAGATAATCGGTTTAGAGAGTTCCCGACTCGGAAGCCAAAGGAGGGCTCTGGGGTCTAAACATGAGGCAGAAGATTCTAACTGGATTCACTGCATGGAGTCTCTATGATGGAAGCTGTCTAGAACACGAGAAAGTGAGGACAGATAGTAAGAGAGGCAATCTGGGCTAATCCGCCGTCCCGCTTTCTACGTATCAGGACGGTTCTCGCTATCCTTGGATGCCTATTAGCCCACACGAAGCCAGAAAGGAGTCCCGCAAGTGAGGTAAATGCGTAGGGAAACAGGAAAATAAATATAGGAGGCGGGGGAGTACGTTCATCTTAATGATGTTGACCCTCCCCAGCCAGGAAAAGTCCTTCGGTTCCCATCTGGCTAGGTCTGATCTAAGAGACTGAAGAGGGGGGGAATTAAGTCTGAAAGAGTCAGAAAGGTTAGAAGGGACAATTTTAAACGTATACATTTTCCCGCATGTAGTTATGATTTTTTCCAGGAGTACAACAAAATCCAATCTATATAAGTCGGGGATCATTTTAACCGTATGAAATATAGGACTAACAGTGTCCAGGATGTGCTCTATAAAACTTAACTTTTAATGTCAAATTAAAGATATTAACCAGTGTCTAGTATTATGAAAAAGTATGATTATCTCGGTCTAATAAGAGACATTAACAAGGTGTGTCCGGGACTCTGCAGGGCCCAGTCAGTCCCGAATCACCTCTCACTAGAGGGTGCAGTTTAGTTGCACACCTATAGAGTATAGTAATCAAATAACCCAACGCGTTTCTGCTCGCTAGTATATAGCGGGCGTCCTCAGGGGGTATAAACAAAAGAATAAATCAATGACCGAGAGGATATGATATGTAAAAGGGGGATCCCCAAGGGGCAGTTCTTCCGCCTCAGGAGGAATTGTTCAAGAACCCAGGACTTTCAGGTGGAGGCCCAAGATATGATCACAAGATTCAGAGATAGAGGCTATCCACAATACATTATTAAACAGGCATACAGAGAGGCAGCATCCAGACCACGCACGGAACTACTTACTCCAAAAACAAGAGAATCCAATCACTCGCATCAAGCGAGAATAATTGGAACTTTTGATAAAATGGCTGCTCCAATACGGGAGATTATCTCCCGCCATTGGGAAATTCTAAGAATGGACACTGATCTCCTTGACTTGGTAGGCACTAAACCTCAGATAACTTATAGACGAGGTAAAAGCTTGGGAGACCTTTTGGTACATAGCCATCTTTCCACTAATGACACTCAGGTACATACTTGGCTTAATAGTTCTAAACCTCCACAGGGGTGTTTCCAATGCGGACATTGTCGGGCATGCCAATATGTCTTGAAAAGTACCACAGTCCCACAGTCTTCGATCAAAATCAAACAATTTATGAATTGCTCTTCTACAGGTGTCATCTATGTAGCTGTGTGTACCTGCCCGCTCCTCTACGTAGGCAAGACCATTCGCCCTTTCAAAAAAAGAATTTTGGAACATGTGGGCGATATACGCAATGCACGAGACACCCCGGTGGCAACACATATTATAGAAGTACATAGAGGAGACCTGAGCCAGATTAAATTTACAGCAATCGAAAAAGTAACTCCCTCTGTACGTGGAGGCAACCTGGACAGGTTGATCCTACAAAAAGAATGTAGGTGGATATACCACCTAGATTCGTTATCTCCCAGAGGTCTAAATGAGCAGCTCCATTTTGCATGTTTTTTATAGTTTACACTTTCTCCCCACGGGTGTATTCCAGGTAGTTAGGGACGACCGTAGCTGGTCGGACAGGAGATAACTTTCACCCGAACCCTATTATCCAAAGGGCCTAACAGTTTTAGTCTAGGAGGCTCCTGTGCGGGACCGCCCTTTTTAGGGCGGCCACCCCGCCTAGGTTTAGGGACTGATTACAGGGTCTACTAGGGCGAGTTCAGGATCCCTAGGGCCCCGCTATCCCCACTCCCTCCCTATAGACAGTTAGGATCGCCCCCCCCCCCCACCCCCTCCATAGCCAACTTTCTTTACCCTCACCCCCCCTTTTTTTGAGGGTTACCTTACAACCAGCAGTAGTATTACCACTTACCGTGGGGTGGTCTGGATTCTTGCCTCTATTTCATCCTCTGCATATATAATCACTAATTATAGCCCCAGTAAGGGGTTTTGATCTTTATGTACAATTATAATTGATTCTAATACCCCGATTGTGGGATGACCATAGATACACCAATCTTGGATCAGAACAATGCATCTTTGATAGCATTGTCCCTACACCAGGTTTATTTGCATATTGACCTCTCCTGTCAATTGCGACAATGACAGCTACATATGAGTGACAGTCAGCTATGCCTCGGTTTCTCGCCATCTTTAGTCTGTATCTAGAATAATTGAACTCCTCCATTCCTTACCTGTTCCTTTACTGTTTAATTAATACGCCTACAGACATCGGCATCTGCTACTTGACATTGACAGCGCGGCATGTCTTTGTTTACATGCGATCGCACGCCCCCTTTTCTGGCGTCACAGGGGCGGTGCGCGCCGCACTGCATATAAGCAGAATAGCCGACGGATATGACGTCAGACGCCTTCGCTCCCCACACGAGGAGAGAGCGGCCGGACAACTCCGGCTCCCGCTGACAGCGGGACTGCGCCTGCATACAGTTCACAGTTCGGCTAACCGTGAGTAATGATACACTATCAGTGTATAGTGTGGGGCTTTCTTTTCAGGTCCGTTCCCTCAAAATGGTCTCTCTTTCTCTTATAGGTGGACCCGGTTTATGCCGACTGCATTATATCTCTGTGTGCATAAGTGACCCTAGGGACAGCTTTTTTCTTCCCCACAGGAATAAATACCTTGCATACATTAATTTTTGCAGGTTTTATTAGGGATAGAGCAAAAATTTTTTCCAGGCTCCTGGGTCACTATACTTATTTATATTTTATGCTATGGATGTCATTGCATATTTAATTGACTCCTTTATTTTGCATATATAGAGATGTACCTTTCTCTTAACAGTTGTTGGATATGGATGACGGAATTTACATATCATATCCTCTCGGTCATTGATTTATTCTTTTGTTTATACCCCCTGAGGACGCCCGCTATATACTAGCGAGCAGAAACGCGTTGGGTTATTTGATTACTATACTCTATAGGTGTGCAACTAAACTGCACCCTCTAGTGAGAGGTGATTCGGGACTGACTGGGCCCTGCAGAGTCCCGGACACACCTTGTTAATGTCTCTTATTAGACCGAGATAATCATACTTTTTCATAATACTAGACACTGGTTAATATCTTTAATTTGACATTAAAAGTTAAGTTTTATAGAGCACATCCTGGACACTGTTAGTCCTATATTTCATATTATTTATGCTGGATGGAACAACTGATACTAGGGGCACCGCGTAGATCCCCCTTAATGTTCTACGTTTTTGTGGATCATTTTAACCGTATGGACATACAGAATAAAGAGAAGGTGTCATTTATACCGAAAAATGTACTGCGTAGAAACGGAAGCTGCTAAAGTTACAAAATGGCGTTTTTTCTTCAATTTTGTCGCACAATTATTTATTTATTTTTGGTTTCGCCGTAGGGTATAATGACTGATGCCATTACTAAGTAGAATTGGTGGCGCAAAAAATAAGTCATCATATGGGTCTGTAGGTGCAAAATCTAAAAGGTTATGATTTCTTTTTTAAATCGAAAGTGAATCGAAATCGAAAACGAAAGTGCAAAAATGGAAAAACCCGAGTCCCCAAGGGGTTAAGGGATAAGGGCTGCCAAGCAAATGGGTAGGTGGTGCGTAGGTGGTGGACTATAGAGGGCGGGAGAGAAATATTGAGCGCCTCACATTTCATAGGATTGAGTTTATAATTCCTATATAGAGAGAAACGGCAAAGAGTGGCCATAAGGGAGGGGAGGTAAGTCATAGGGGAAGAGAGAAAAAGGAGAAGATCGTCCGCAAAAGCTGAGCATTTGAAATGGCACGAGGGGATATCCAAACCCTTAATATCAGGGTTACGGCAGATGTCAATAAGGAGATGTTCCATACAGAGGACATATAGAAGGGGGGACAGTGGGCATCGTTGCCTCGTACCACCTTTATTTGTTTTAATGTGATTGAAAAAAAATGTCCACTAGGTGGCTCTGTTCTGTTCCCTGCCACAAGTCAGTTAGTTTGGTCTCCTCCTGGCCTGGCAGGAGACCAAACACAGGAAGTACGTGCGGATCACAGCTCTTACAGGCTTCAGTGACGTTGTGCCTGCTGGGGAACGCCCACTTTCTACTGCCTGGAGCTCACACAATGTGAGCAAGGGGAAAGGTATGATTACACAGCTTGGAAAAAAAAATGTTAGGAGTAGTTAGAGAATATAATCTGAGTTTGTTTAGAAAATAGGGTTTGATGACAGGTACTCTTTAAAAATTATTGCTTCACTCCAACCAAGAGTCTGGGAAACTTACTGGGAATGTATGCTAGAAGAAGTACATACCCATCTGCAAACAGATGATAGGCGTCTCACACCCAGCTCTGTACAGACGAGGCGCAATCCCCCTGAATCAGCTGCCTGCACGTATTCTATCCTTTAGGGGAGATCTCTGGCTTGTCATACATTCCCAGTCAGTTTCTAAGGAGTAAAACACTGACTTTTTAAAAGGGATAACCACTTGGAGAAAGTGATGCGAGAGCTGCTTTCTTTATAAGCGCCGGGCACAAGAAAACAAGAGGACTAGAAAGGAATAGAATGTTGGTGCCCAATGTTCTGTCCAGAGTCATAAATCTCCCCCAATGGACAGAATAGAGATCTGACACTTCTACAGAGGAGGCGGCATCGGACGAGGAGGCACCAAGAAGAGAAGCCTCATTTAGAGAGCAGCCGACTGCAGAGCCGCTCTGTAGGGGCCGTACTAGGAAGTGCCAGGAAACGTCTATATGCCAAAGCTTCCCCCAAGGCCATTGTAAGAATCACATGAACCCATCCCCAATATATTACACACAAGTCGAAGAGAACCTGGCACGGGAAACGTTAGGACAGTAGGTGGAGTACCAGAAGCACATGGGGGAGGGGGATATGTCGGTCAATACCTGGAAATTTATTTATTTATTTTAAATGATTACAGTCCAGCACTGGGCACAATCGTTTTACTACACTCGTTTTATTCTGGATTCCGTACATAAATCCCTTACTGGTGGTGTCGTTGTCCCCTACGCTTTTAACTGTGAATTATGCGGCGGTGCTTCCTGATCCATCTCCAAAGCCCCCGTCTCCAGTAGAATCACACTGCGCTGGGTTTCGCACTAAAGACGTGCGCTATGGAGCCAGAGCAGGGAACTAAGTCACCTCTATTAAAGGGGTACTCCGCTACTCAGCATTTGGAACAAACTGTTCCGAACGCTGGAGCCGGCGCTGGGAGCTCGTGACGTCATAGCCCAGTCCCCTCAATGCAAGTCACGCCCCCTCCCATAGACTTGCATTGAGGGGGCAGGGCTATGACGTCACGAGCTCCCAGCGTTGGCTCCACCGTTCGGAACAGTTTGTTCCAAACGCTGAGCAGCGGAGTACCCCTTTAAAGGGAATTTAGGCACCAAATATAATGTGAATAATGATGGTGTGCAGTGCTCCATCCGGCTCCGCTGTGTCCTCAGGTTGGGTAAGGTATTGCAGCTAAGGCTTTTGAAGTAAATGGCACTAAGCTGTAATCTTGGAGAAGTCCAGTACATCCTCCACGGGTCCTGTGTATGACGGACTCTCTGCTCGGATAGGACCCTTTCCCATATTAATTACTAGGTGCTGGAAGCGACCCACCGGACTTCATAATCTGTCCTTTTCCTTCTTCTTTGGACAATGGCTGCATAAATGTTTGAGGACGTCTTCTCCTTGCTCTTAGGACCTTGGTAACACCCAAAGCGATAAGGCGATACCTCCAAAAGGCACTGAGACTTGGGACAGAGGTGATGCTTTATGACTCGAGGTAGAATGTTCTTCATTCTATCAGTTCTTGTAGAAGATTTCAGACCCCAGCACTGCCACCGGCAGAGCTTCTTTCATCATTCACTGTATTTTTACGGGAGATCAGTTTTAGTTGCTAACAGACGATTTGCTTTACTAAACATCTCGGATTTTGCGCCATCTTCCCATGGGGTTTGGAGTCCAGCTGAAGTATCTCTCGCCCTACGCAATGAGATGATGAAGAAGCAGAATACAGTGTCTGCGAAACTGTCAGTCCATGGTCATTGTATGCGGTGGCTTCTCTGTGGAAGATGCTGCGCCTGCGCGGGTCTACATTGGTTTAGCTGCAGGATCTCCGGGATGGTGAACGGGGCCACATGTCCTCTAACCTGGTAGAGACATAAGAGTATACTTGTCCTGCAGTCATCACACATATCCCAAGCCGCTTCATAACCAGAGAACTGATGCCAATAGCCGGCACGGTCATCCATCCACATGGGCTATATTAACTGTTTAGAAGCCAAAACTGACAGCAGCATTTAACCTGTTATATGCCGCATCATTGGTGGGATAGAGGAAGAGATCGGCTCCCAGTGATCGCACAGAGCTGATCTGTTGTCATAGCGTTGACCTCTGCTTCTACAGCCTTTACTAGAAGATCTTTGAAATCAGTAGCAATGCACTGAATAAGAAAAATATAAAATAAAATTCAAATTCCCCCTTTAGCCTTTTTTTTAAAGATAAAATAAAACCATATTTGGTAGCGGCACGTGCAGTAAGGTCGGACCTACTAAAATGCAACAGTAATAAAACCGCACGGTGAACGGTGTCCAGAATGACTCCAGTCGGCAGATCTTTAGATGTTGTTCTTTTGTGACCTCCTGGAGGAGTCTTCACTGCGCTCTTTGGGTACTTTAGGTCGTCCGGCCGCTCCTTGAAGGGTTCCTCACTATGCCAAATTGTCTCCATCTGCAGAGAAGGTCTCTCACCGCAGCTCGCTGGAGTCCTGAAGCTTTAGGAACGGTTCTGTAACCTTTCCAGACTGATAGATATTTTATTTCTCATCTGTCCCTGAATTTCTTTGGATGGCAGATTGATGTCTTACAGTTTAAAGATCTTTTGGTCGACTTCACTTTGTCAGACAGGGTGACAGGTAATTACTTTTTGACACAGGTCCATAAAAGGTTTGAGAGTTTTTTTTCGAACCTCCATAATAAATTCTGTGTTTTCATTGGTTATTTTTGTATAATATAAAAGGGATCTGTCATCACCAGCATTAACCTTTAGGTACAGGCTTGTAGTGAGGGCGACTCTGATGACAATGGTCTTTTCCATTTCCTGATTTGTGCCGCCATTATTCCCAGTGTGAGGTGCAGAACTGCGTCCTATGCCCTCCCCTCCGAACATACAGCGAGGGAAGGGGAAGGCAGAGCAGGACACAGCCCTGCACCTCCCTCAGCCCTATACACAGCTCCCTCCTCGCACCACCCTCAGGAGGAGAGGAAGGACTTAGATTTTCACAGAGAATCTAGGTCCAGGAGTGAAGCTGTGTGAGCGGGGCTGTTAAAATCTACGTCATGGAGCGGGGCTGTGAAAATCTACGTCCTTCCTCTCCTCCTGAGGGTGGTGTGAGGAGGGAGGTGTGTACGGGGCTGAGGTAGGTGCAGAGCTGTGTCCTGCCCTGCTCTGCCTTCCCCTCACTGTATGTTCGGAAATCTCCAGACAGCTGAGGGGAGAACGCAGAACTGCATAGGACACAGTTCTGCACCTCACACCAGTTTTTAAACTATGCAATTATGTGGCTTGGTGCCCTCAGTCCATTCCCAATCCCAAATTGCACGCCCGGCCTGGGTCTTCAGAATAAACTCCTCCCCTGTGAAAAATCTCTGGTGATCTGAGAGATTTCACTTAATTTCTCAGTGACGATTGAGCATGCGCAGCCGCGACCACAGGCGCTATGAAGTGAAATCTCTCCGCTCGCAAAAGAGATTTCACAGGGGAGGAGTATTGGCGCAGGGGAGGAGGTCATGAAGACCCAGGTTGGACATCATGGTGCACTCAGGAATTGGGAACGCCTGAGTGCACCCAGCCACCTAATTTGCATAATTACAAAACCCGGAATAATGGAGCCACAAATCAGAAACTGTGAGGACCATCATCCTCAGTGTCACCCGCATTACAAGCCTGTACCCATAGGTTAGTGCAGGTGACACTGATGACAGATTTCCTTTAATATTCGTTTAATGATCTGAACATGATCTGAAATGAGCAAAAAATAAGAAATCAGAGCAGAGGTGAATACATTTTCACAGTCTTGTAGGTTTTATGTTAAAATTAAGAGGTGACATTACCAAGTACAGTCAGTCTCTCAAACAACAACAACAACACTAAGCCTTATATGGATCTGTGAATGGAAAATGTAAAGAGTTATGTCTTTTAGAAGATGAGGAGGAAAAAATAAAAATGTTAAATTGTACGTGTCCTCAAGGAGTTATTTATGCATTTCTAAGAAAGAAAATGAATTTGTTTATTGGGGTATGAAAAGTTTCTTTTTACTTTACGGGGACTATGATTGGTTTTACTCTTTATCTCCACTTTGTGCCGCTTTTTGTCACTTAATATATGGAAATAAGAAAAAGTACCAGTTATTTTCTATGTAAAGCAACTCAAATTAAAATTCTCTTTTTTATGGAAATATCTGGGGCCACCACCTGTAAGGGGCACATAATGTTTAAGGGTCTATTCATATGTACATTATTCTGCACAGATTTGATGTGCAGGATTTCAAGCTGTGTTCAGTCATTCAATTTACATTCAAATCGGCAGCAGAAAATCCTGCGCATTAAATCTGCACAGAATACTGTATGTGTGAATAGACCTTAAAGCTTTCTTTTTCTAAGCTGAGGGGTACCGCAATGGGGAAAGCGAGAACCCCTATGTGACAGGGGTCAGCCCCCCCCAATGAATGTGAGGGATATTAAAATGGAGATGGATTGCCCCCAATGAATGTGAGGGGTACCGCAATGGGGAAAAAAGCATCCCAATGAATGTGAGAGATACCATGATGAAAACTGACAGCTTCACAATGAATGTAAGGGGTACCCCAATGGGGATGGACAGTACCCCAATGAATGTGAGGGGTACAGCAAAGGGGACAGATAGTATCCCTATAAATGTGAGGGGTACTGCAATGGGGACAAACAGCACCCCAATGCATCTTAATTCATTCCTAGTAGGGTTTATGCCTATTTGTCCTTCTATACTGATGACATTTTATACATACTGCTCCATGTCTCCTAATTGTCTTGTCAATTCTTCTTTCATAACAGATGTGTTATCATATATTATCATGTGTTATCATGTATTACCAATGTCTTTTTATGTGGTATCATTATCCCCGGAGTCTTCATTTTGGACAGACACACAACAATGACATGTGTGGAACTTAGATAGAGGCGACACAGAGGCAGCGAGGATGATCAGCCTTAACTCATTTATTATTGACAGTCAGATCGAATACAGACATCACAACAGGCATTACATTACACGTATTATCACATTTATTGTCACTCATTGTAATCCCCACTGCCCATAACCCACGGCTGATCAAAAGTGTTGCTACAAAATAGCCTTGATCATACTACGTTTGTGCCAGTGGTGGCGCGGATACATTGGCAAAATTAGGTGAAGACATTTCTGTGCACGGACAGACACGGGTCCTATTGGTTTCAGTTGTAGTGACTACATTCAGGCCATTGAAATCAATTTTGCACATGCACAGATACCTTGGGGTCCCATTTTGCCATTGTATCTCTGTCACGAAGGGCATAAACATGGTGTGAACCGAGCCCAACAACAGGCTATAGTCCTTTACTGAGTGAAGACATGAGATGGGAACACCACGATATAGGACACGGTACAGACAGGACACTCACATACACTTGCTGTATAATATACAGGTATACCAAGTGCACATCCCAGAGGAAATAAATAAGGTCACTTCACCATAAATAAAAGGCATCAAAACAAAAAGCATCAAAAATCCATTCAAGTAAGTCAGGAAGAGCAATGGGTGCGGCTCGGGGCCACGGTAATGGACACGGAAGTGAGAGGTTCCATGTTGGAGTCCTGATTAATAGAAGGCAATGAGAGAGTACATATAGGTCTTTTACACAAGAGGGGACAAGATGGCGGAGTGAGCACTCAATGAGCAGACGGTGGTCCGTCCTAATAGCATACAAACTCCTGGATGTAGACACATATATATCTATAAGCCAGAAATGTCAGTGACCGGAAATGTAAAGGAAGAGAGAGGATAAATCTTCATGTAGGACAATTCATGGTGCAGCTTTTGGGAGATCTCCGTTCAGTTCAATGTGATCCTACAGACCTTCAACCACACAGAGAACTGAGAGGACAAGAGGAGCCCCTCCTGGTCACACGTGTGCAAAATACACCACAAATTCCTGACAGAAATGGAAGGTCACCACAAAGGGAGGTTTCCTCAACTCTGCTTGGACCACCAACGCCAGATGTACCCTAAGGGGGTGAGGACGGGATGCCAGCACTGTGCTGAGATCAGCTTACCTCGCACCGGACCCAGGAGCCTGTGACCACCTGCCTTCGGGGGGCTCTGGCCGCAGATAAAGGTGAAGCTGGGGGAGGGTCTGGTCTGGGGGGAGTTCTGCTGACTGCTGCTGCTGCTGGTGCCATTGCTGAAGCTTCTCGCTCTGCTCAGGTTGTTCTCCGTCAACGAGGGCGATGCAAAACTACGGCAGGAGGGAGAAGAGACGAGGTTGAAGAGAATAATCAGGAAGAGACAAAACACAATCCTACCAGTGATGTTCAAAAGGTTTCCGCATTATATAGGTTTGCCTGGAAAATTTTTGAACATCTCTCATACAGTCAGGAATTGTGGTTGCCACAGTGTTTGGGGCATGGAGCATTAAATGGGTACTCCGCTGCCCCAGCATTGGGAACATTTTGTTCCGAGCGTTGGGTGCAGGCGGCGGGGGTCGTGCCGTCATGGCCACGCCACTTGTGCAATCACACCACGCCCCCTTAATGGAAGTCTATGGGAGAGGGAGTGGCGGCACGAGGGGCTTGGCCGTGACGGAACGACCCCCCACCGCCTGCACCTGGCGTTCGAAATGAACACTGGGTGCTACACAGAGATCACGGGGGTCCCGGTCAGACATTTTATCCCCCAGCTCAGCCAATCAGTGGCTGCAGCAGTGTCATGTGTCAGTCCAGTGATTGGCTGAACAGGAAGGTCCTGTGTGTCCCAAAAGACACAGGACTACAGAGGAGAACAGGATCAACATTAAATTTGGGGATTTTACCATTTATTATATCACATATCAAAATTGCAATATTTATCTCAATAATCGCAAATTTTTCCCCAAATTGTGCAGCCCTCATATGATACAAAAACAAGAAGAACTGTTAACTAGGAGAACGGGAAGACACCCTAGGACCTGAGGGCATAAATGCAGAAAGATTTTAGACTTTAAGTTTCAAGATTCATAAAATTCTCTTAATAAAAATCACTGGTAGAGCTGACACGTTTCAGACAGTTAATGGTCCTTAATTCATGGCTGGGTAGAGGTTGCCAAAAAGGGCCAAAGCAGGGCAGATCCCTCAAAACGAGCCATGTCCTCCTGCCACCATCTGTGGTGAGGATGCCGAGATGACCACTGGCCACAGATGGTGGCAGGATGACCTGGCTCATGTTTAGGGATCTGCCCTGCTTTGGCCCATTCAGCCACACAGGCCAGAGGGTTATGGATGCTCTTTTATGTAGACTTAGGATTTGTCTCTTTTGGGAACTTCTACCCCGTTAATAGGAAGCGCCGAGGCATTTCGGACAGTTGTGTGTTTTTTACAAGATGTTCCATAAAGTTTGAGAATTTTACTAATCTTGAAGTTTTCAGATATTTGGACCAAGGCACGATCGCTGGGCTCCAGCTGCAGGGACACCCACTCAACAAGAAGAATGGGGTTCCCAAAATGCCCCTTGTGAATGGATCAGAGGGGGGGTACAGACCTAGTCACTGCTCCATTTACTGACCGCTATATCAGAGCACTATCTCCAGTCAGTCTAATATAGGAGCGAATGGAGTGGTGGCCACACAAGTGCACTACCGCTCCAGTACTAAGACACCACCGTGGTCTTCAGGGGGTCCCTGCAGGTGGTCTCCCATTATCACACATAACAGGGCTAATACATGCAGATAGTTAGTGGGCCAACAGCTCTAAAGGGGGCTTTAAACTCCCCTTAAACTCTCCTCCCCCCCCATACTAAAGGAATAAATATAAAGGCCCCAAGACATACACTCACTGACACACCAATAACTCACAAGAAGGAGCTGCTGGAGTGGAATGTCAGGACCAAAGGTCATGCCCCCTTACACATTTTTTACAGGTATGTATGTGTTCTGCTTTTCCCGCTCTTTTTTATTGCAGGGGTCAATATTGCTCTCTGCTGATTGGCTGCTGGTATTCTGCCTGGAGACCTGCATTTTTGCCCAGCAACCAGACTCCACAGCAACAGGGCACTGATTGGCCACAGCCTTCTTTTGGCGGGAAGAATTCTGTTTTAGGGTACGGTCACTCGTAACGGATCCACAGCGTATTTTACACTGCGGATCCGCTGGTGACCCGACCCATAGTGTGCCTCCAGCTGTTGCCACCCCCTGGACTGCTCGCATTGGCAATCCGCCACTCCGAGCAGCCACACATCGGCCTGAGAGTCAATGCGTGCATGCAAAGTGTACTCAGACATCGCGACTGTTCTACAATGGTTGAGTACACTGCGAGCAGGCCAGGGGGTGGGGCGAGGCAAGGCGGGGCAGTGGCAACAGCTGGGGGCACACTATTGGTCAGGTCACCGGCAGATCCACAGCGTAAAATACGCTGCGAGAAGGCCAGGGGGTGGGGCGAGGCAAGGCAGGGCAGTAGCTGGGGGCACACTATTGGTCAGGTCACCGGCAGATCCACAGCCTAAAATACGCTGCGAGAAGGCCAGGGGGTGGGGCCAGGCAAGGCGGGGCAGTGGCAACAGCTGGAGGCACACTATTGGTCAGGTCATCGGCAGATCCACAGCGTAAAATACGCTGCAGATCCGTTACTTGTGACCTTAAAGGGGAATTCCAGGCAAAAACTTATATATATATATATATATATATCTCAACTGGCTCCGGAAAGTTAAACAGATTTGTAAATTACTTCTATTAAAAAATCTTAATCCTTCCAATAGTTATTAGCTTCTGAAGTTGAGTTGCTGTTTTCTGTCTAACTGCTTTCTGATGACTCACATCCCGGGAGCTGTCCAGCTCCTATGGGGATATTCTCCCATCATGCAAGGGATATTCTCCCATCATGCACAGCTCCCGGGACATGACATCATCATTGAGCAGTTAGACAGAAAACTTCAGAAGCTAATAACTATTGGAAGGATTAAGATTTTTTAATAGAAGTAATTTACAAATCTGTTTAACTTTCCGGAGCCAGTTGATATATATAAAAAAAAGTTTTTGCCTGGAATACCCCTTTAACCTTAAAAAGATCTGCATTCCTGTGGTCGGTCAGTGCCTGACAGGGAAGAGAAGAAGAAGCCCCCGCCCCCCTGTGACGGGGAAGAGAAGCCCCCGCCCTCCTGTGACGGGGAAGAGAAGCCCCCGCCCTCCTGTGACGGGGAAGAAAAGCCCCCGCCCTCCTGTGACGGGGAAGAAAAGCCCCCGCCCTCCTGTGACGGGGAAGAAAAGCCCCCGCCCTCCTGTGACGGGGAAGAAAAGCCCCCGCCCTCCTGTGACGGGGAAGAAAAGCCCCCGCCCTCCTGTGACGGGGAAGAAAAGCCCCCGCCCTCCTGTGACGGGGAAGAAAAGCCCCCGCCCTCCTGTGACGGGGAAGAAAAGCCCCCGCCCTCCTGTGACGGGGAAGAAAAGCCCCCGCCCTCCTGTGACGGGGAAGAAAAGCCCCCGCCCTCCTGTGACGGGGAAGAAAAGCCCCCGCCCTCCTGTGACGGGGAAGAAAAGCCCCCGCCCCCCTGTGACGGGGAAGAGAAGCCCCCGCCCTCCTGTGCCGGGGAAGAGAAGCCCCCGCCCTCCTGTGCCGGGGAAGAGAAGCCCCCGCCCTCCTGTGACAGGGAAGAGAAGCCCCTGCCCTCCTGTGACAGGGAACAGAAGCCCCCTGCCCTCCTGTGACAGGGAAGAGAAGCCCCCGCCCTCCTGTGACAGGGAAGAGAAGCCCCCGCCCTCCTGTGACAGGGAACAGAAGCCCCCTGCCCTCCTGTGACAGGGAAGAGAAGCCCCCGCCCTCCTGTGACAGGGAAGAGAAGCCCCCGCCCTCCTGTGACAGGGAAGAGAAGCCCCCGCCCTCCTGTGACAGGGAAGAGAAGCCCCCGCCCTCCTGTGACAGGGAAGAGAAGCCCCCGCCCTCCTAGTTTTATTAATATTTATGAATTATACAAGTGAATAAATGTTACCATCTATAAACATTGTGGCCTCCTGTCACCATTCTCTGTTTTATTTAGACTGACTGTGGTGTCTTATTTATTGTTAGTAATCTTTAATTTGTGGGGGTCTGTGAACCTTTTTATAGGGAGCGGGGGAAGCACTTTTACACCCTCTTGTGGCACATCAGACCCCACCTGTAATCACATACCTGCAGGAAACATTACCCATTTTTTAGCAATCTAACATTTCTATCTGGTGTGTTACTTTTTGTCAGTGAGTGTACCCCTCCCCCCTCTATGCTTGATCATTTGCCGTACATGGTTGGCACCCTACCTGCCGGCCTTGGGAGGGGTCTTGGTGCCCTTCTTCCTGGACCCTCCACCAGCCACTGTTTTGGTATTCCGGACGTGCTTGAGCATCCACGCTCTCAGGTTGGAGAGGCCGCTGTACTCCGACATGACGAGCCGAGGCCACGGGTTACACTCCTCCAAATCCAAGGCCGCAATGGCGATGGCTCTGCCAACCTGGAAAACAGAGATAGGGCGTTATCGGTGATCGATAGATCCTAACTCCGTACGTTCTGCTTGGAAATAAAAGTGGACCTCTCGGGTAACTCTTCTGAGGCGCTAAGAGCGAAGTGTCAGCAGAGTTCCCATAATTCCGTGCAGCATCTTGTGTAAACACCACATTGCCGACAGTGCAGTAAAAGCAGAGCAGGCTTGGCACAGACAGGGGGCAGTAGTGAGGAGTATAATGTTAATATTGTAGGACTGGAAGACTAAAGCTAAATGTGTGCCAGGAGTACAGCCAAGCCGGTTCACCAAGATGAGGAGAGCGCACAACATTCCTGCCACCGCCTATTCACATAGCAACCATTATATAACAAGACAACGCCTGGATGGCTGCAGAGGGCAGGGCCACTACCCAGTGACCCCAGAATGACCAGTGCCAGGGCCTGCAGAGTGGGCACATCCACAGATCTCACCTGCTCAAAGATGTCGGTGGTGAACTTGGGTGGGAAGGCGGGCGGTGGGGGAGGGGTGGCTCTGCCGTTGTCATGACACGCAACGGGGATGGTGTTGACGCAGCGGCCGGTGTTGTAGTTGCACTCCAGGGTGTAGCTAAAACAAAACAGAATAACGGTAACAATGTATCATAGACCGGGACCGAAAACTCATTACAGGGACCGGCCATGCCCGCTCTATATGGATAAGGTGGAGGTGTATACAGAGCAGCCATGAGCCATACAAACAGGACGCAGCGAGTCACATGACACCAGGGGAGGCCGCCATCTTACCTGTGAATGATTCCCGTGGCCTTGTGGATGGCAACGCGCCCGCTGCCCTCCTTAGACTGACCGTCCCTCTTGTCCTTCGCGTACATGTTCTTCTCCGAGAAATTACAGCCCATAAAATCAAAGTGAGCGGAGTTCAGGGAGATGAGCTTAGGGTACAACAAGTTCTCCAACTACAGAGGAATCACAGGGGGCGGTATTATAGGAGGTATATTCTTGTATATAGGAGCAGTATTATAGTAGTTATATTCTTGTATATAGAAGCAGTATTATAGTAGTTAGATTCTTGTATATAGGAGCAGTATTATAGTAGTTATATTCTTGTATATAGGAGGCAGTATTATAGTAGTTATATTCTTGTATATAGGAGCAGTATTATAGTAGTTATATTCCTGTATATAGGAGCAGTATTATAGTAGGTATATTCTTGTATATAGGAGCAGTATTATAGTAGGTATATTCTTGTATATAGGCACAGTATTATAGTAGTTATATTCCTGTATATAGGAGCAGTATTATAGTAGTTATATTCTTGTATATAGGAGCAGTATTATAGGAGGTATATTCTTGTATATAGGCACAGTATTATAGTAGTTATATTCTTGTATATAGGAGGCAGTATTATAGTAGTTATATTCTTGTATATAGGAGCAGTATTATAGTAGTTATATTCTTGTATATAGGAGCAGTATTATAGGAGGTATATTCTTGTATATAGGCACAGTATTATAGTAGTTATATTCTTGTATATAGGAGCAGTATTATAGTAGTTATATTCTTGTATATAGGAGCAGTATTATAGTAGTTATATTCTTGTATATAGGAGCAGTATTATAGTAGTTATATTCTTGTATATAGGAGCAGTATTATAGTAGTTATATTCTTGTATATAGGGAGCAGTATTATAGTAGTTATATTCTTGTATATAGGGAGCAGTATTATAGTAGTTATATTCTTGTATATAGGGAGCAGTATTATAGTAGTTATATTCTTGTATATAGGAGGCAGTATTATAGTAGTTATATTCTTGTATATAGGAGCAGTATTATAGTAGTTATATTCCTTTATATAGGAGCAGTATTATAGTAGTTATATTCTTGTATATAGGAGCAGTATTATAGTAGTTATATTCTTGTATATAGGAGCAGTATTATAGTACTTATATTCTTGTATATAGGAGACAGTATTATAGTAGTTATATTCCTGTATATAGGAGGCAGTATTATAGTAGTTATATTCTTGTATATAGGAGGAGTATTATAGTAGTTATATTCTTGTATATAGGAGCAGTATTATAGTAGTTATATTCTTGTATATATGGGAGCAGTATTATAGTAGTTATATTCTTGTACATAGGAGACAGTATTATAGTAGTTATATTCTTGTATATAGGAGCAGTATTATAGTAGTTATATTCTTGTACGTAGGAGCAGTATTATAGTAGTTATATTCTTGTATATAGGAACAGTAGTATAGTAGTTATATTCCTGTATATAGGAGGCAGTATTATAATAGTTATATTCTTGTATATAGGAGCAGTATTATAGTACTTATATTCTTGTATATAGGGGCAGTATTATAGTAGTTATATTCTCGTATGTAGAAGCAGAATTATAGTAGTTATATTCTTGTATATAGTAGTTATATTCTCGTATGTAGAAGCAGTATTATAGTAGTTATATTCTTGTATATAGAAGCAGTATTATAGTAGTTATATTCTTGTATACAGAAGCAGTATTATAGTAGTTATATTCTTGTATATAGGAGCAGTATTATAGTGGATATATTCTTGTATATAGGAGCAGTATTATAGTATTTATATTCTTGTATATAGAAGCAGTATTATAGTAGTTATATTCTTGTATATAGGAGCAGTATTATAGTAGTTATATTCTTGTATATAGGAGCAGTATTATAGTAGTTATATTCTTGTATATAGGAGCAGTATTATAGTAGATATATTCTTGTATATAGGAGCAGTATTATAGTAGTTATATTCTTGTATATAGAGGCAGTATTATAGTAGTTATATTCTTGTATATAGAAGCAGTATTATAGTAGTTATATTCTTGTATATAGAAGCAGTATTATAGTAGTTATATTCTTGTATATAGAAGCAGTATTATAGTAGTTAGATTCTTGTATATAGGAGCAGTATTATAGTAGTTATATTCTTGTATATAGGAGGCAGTATTATAGTAGTTATATTCTTGTATATAGGAGCAGTATTATAGTAGTTATATTCTTGTATATAGGAGCAGTATTATAGTAGTTATATTCTTGTATATAGGAGCAGTATTATAGTAGTTATATTCTTGTATATAGAGGCAGTATTATAGTAGTTATATTCTTGTATATTGGAGCAGTATTATAGTAGTTATATTCTTGTATATAGAGGCAGTATTATAGTAGTTATATTCTTGTATATAGGAGCAGTATTATAGTAGTTATATTCTTGTATATTGGAGCAGTATTATAGTAGTTATATTCTTGTATATAGGAGCAGTATTATAGTAGTTATATTCTTGTATATAGGAGCAGTATTATAGTAGTTATATTCTTGTATATAGAAGCAGTATTATAGTAGTTAGATTCTTGTATATAGGAGTATTATAGTAGTTCTATTCTTGTATATAGGAGGCAGTATTATAGTAGTTCTATTCTTGTATATAGGAGCAGTATTATAGTAG
Organism: Hyla sarda; assembly: GCF_029499605.1. NCBI lineage: Eukaryota > Metazoa > Chordata > Amphibia > Anura > Hylidae > Hyla > Hyla sarda. The sequence goes on from NC_079191.1 coordinate 5,627,657, forward strand.
TTAGACAAGAGCAGCACTTACTTGGTCGTTATCATCGGTGAAGTGGTTCCCATACATGAAGCATCCCCTTTTTGAAGCGTGGCCATGCAGGTCCACATAGAAGGCAATTCCACTTTCCTGAGGGGGAATAAAAGTTGTGGGCTCATTGTTGCCGTCACCGTCCAGCCGGGACTCACATTGGTTGCCCTCTTCAGCCTTGGATTCCAGCCCCAAGACCCACTTTTCCTTTTCCCTGATGAAGTCCTCGTGCTCAGGTAAGATGGGGGTTTCTTTTGTAAGGCCCTGAGGTGCAGCATACGGCCCTTCTCTGCCCATACTGTTTAGCAGGTTATTAGTCTTCTCCATGTCAGACAAGTCCTCCTGTGTGGGGCGCTGTTGGGGGGAATGATTGGAAATCTTTGGTCGTAGTGCGGGGTTGGAGGGGGAGTGTGTTGTGGGATTCCTGCAGTCGGGGTCATTGGGGCGGACGCGGTTGTGGATGTGGTGATAGAGAAGAACGGCCTTGGCTCCGTAGACTGATGAATGGAGCTCCACATCTGGGGCAAGATACTGTCGGTTCAGGTTTACTCCCCGGGTATCTGTCCTGCATGAGGAGAGAAGAGCTGTCAGTAATGTCCCAGCGGATGTCTCCCCCATGTTATCTCTCCCCCCACACAAATGCTCCATCTCCACTAACAAATAAGAGTACGGTAATGTAATCCGCACAATACTGACCAGTAGGGATCGACCGATAATCGATTTTTTAGGGCCGGGGCGGTGCGGTGTGGTGGTGGGGGTTTGGTGGGGCGTTGTTTGGTGGTGCTGGGGGGGCGGGGCATTATCGGATTATCGGCAAGGTAATTGCTGATACCGAAAATCGGTCGATCCGTACTGACCAGTAACGTCGTCCGCGCAATCCTGACCAGTAACGTCATCCGCGCAATCCTGACCAGTAACGTCATCCGCGCAATCCTGACCAGTAACGTCATCCGCGCAATCCTGACCAGTAACGTCATCCGCGCAATCCTGACCAGTAACGTCATCCGCGCAATCCTGACCAGTAACGTCATCCGCGCAATCCTGACCAGTAACGTCGTCCGCGCAATCCTGACCAGTAACGTCGTCCGCGCAATCCTGACCAGTAACGTCGTCCGCGCAATCCTGACCAGTAACGTCGTCCGCGCAATCCTGACCAGTAACGTCGTCCGCGCAATCCTGACCAGTAACGTCGTCCGCGCAATCCTGACCAGTAACGCCGTCCGCGCAATCCTGACCAGTAACGCCGTCCGCGCAATCCTGACCAGTAACGCCGTCCGCGCAATCCTGACCAGTAACGCCGTCCGCGCAATCCTGACCAGTAACGCCGTCCGCGCAATCCTGACCAGTAACGCCGTCCGCGCAATCCTGACCAGTAACGCCGTCCGCGCAATCCTGACCAGTAACGCCGTCCGCGCAATCCTGACCAGTAACGTCGTCCGCGCAATCCTGACCAGTAACGTCGTCCGCGCAATCCTGACCAGTAACGTCGTCCGCGCAATCCTGACCAGTAACGTCGTCCGCGCAATCCTGACCAGTAACGTCGTCCGCGCAATCCTGACCAGTAACGTCGTCCGCGCAATCCTGACCAGTAACGTCGTCCGCGCAATCCTGACCAGTAACGTCGTCCGCGCAATCCTGACCAGTAACGTCGTCCGCGCAATCCTGACCAGTAACGTCGTCCGCGCAATCCTGACCAGTAACGTCGTCCGCGCAATCCTGACCAGTAACGTCGTCCGCGCAATCCTGACCAGTAACGTCGTCCGCGCAATCCTGACCAGTAACGTCGTCCGCGCAATCCTGACCAGTAACGTCGTCCGCGCAATCCTGACCAGTAACGTCGTCCGCGCAATCCTGACCAGTAACGTCGTCCGCGCAATCCTGACCAGTAACGTCATCCGCGCAATCCTGACCAGTAACGTCATCCGCGCAATCCTGACCAGTAACGTCATCCGCGCAATCCTGACCAGTAACGTCATCCGCGCAATCCTGACCAGTAACGTCATCCGCGCAATCCTGACCAGTAACGTCATCCGCGCAATCCTGACCAGTAACGTCATCCGCGCAATCCTGACCAGTAACGTCATCCGCGCAATCCTGACCAGTAACGTCATCCGCGCAATCCTGACCAGTAACATCATCCGCGCAATCCTGACCAGTAACGTCATCCGCGCAATCATGACCAGTAACGTCATCCGCGCAATCCTGACCAGTAACGCCATCCGCGCAATCCTGACCAGTAACGCCATCCGCGCAATCCTGACCAGTAACGCCATCCGCGCAATCCTGACCAGTAACGCCATCCGCGCAATCCTGACCAGTAACGCCATCCGCGCAATCCTGACCAGTAACGTCATCCGCGCAATCCTGACCAGTAACGTCATCCGCGCAATCCTGACCAGTAACGTCATCCGCGCAATCCTGACCAGTAACGTCATCCGCGCAATCCTGACCAGTAACGTCATCCGCGCAATCCTGACCAGTAACGTCATCCGCGCAATCCTGACCAGTAACGTCATCCGCGCAATCCTGACCAGTAACGTCATCCGCGCAATCCTGACCAGTAACGTCATCCGCGCAATCCTGACCAGTAACGTCATCCGCGCAATCCTGACCAGTAACGACATCCGCGCAATAGTGACAAGTAACGACATCCGCGCAATAGTAACCTGTAACGTAATCCGCACAGTACTGACCAGTAACGTCATCCGTACTGACCTGTAACGTCATCCGTACTGACCTGTAACGTCATCCGTACTGACCTGTAACATCATCCGTACTGACCTGTAACGTCATCCGTACTGACCTGTAATGCCCTTTCACCACCCCGTCAGGGTTCAGCATGGGGATGAGCTTAAAGATGTACATGCGCCTCAGTGCTGCCGCCCGGGGGTCGTCCTGCCGCAGGATGAACTCCAAGAAGCCATTGAAGACGAAGCTGGAAGGGGTCTCCCCTGGGTGAACGCGGCTGCTCAGGAAGAAAACCTGATGTGGGGCAGAGCGGACAGATCAGATACTTAGCACACGGGCAGGTGGGGGCGCTATACCGGGGTCCACTCACCCTCTTCCCACTGAAGCGGTACGGGCGCGGACAGGAGCGATCCGGGAACAGCTTGTCCAGTCTGGGTTCCCGTTCCTCCATCATCCCGTGGCCAGAGCTGATGGTCAGGAGGTCCACGCGGAGCCCCTCCAAGGAGTGACACAGCAGCTCCCGGTGGTAATAGATGGAGTCGGGGGGGCTGCTGCAGAGAACAGCACATACACTATAGTCACATGACCTGATGGCTGCCCCTAACTCCACCCACATGACCTGATCTCATCACTGTACAGTATATTGTATGAGTGACACCCCGGTCTTCAGCGTGTGCGCCCTCCATCACAGGTCAGAGAACCTGGGTGTCAATCATACAGCGCTCTCAGCGTGGCAGCCATTCATGACAGTTATCCTTTAAAGGGTTTTCTGGGAGAAGAACAGTATAACAAAGCCAATTTATTCCAAAAACAGCACCACCCCTGTCCTCAGGCTGTGTGTGGTATTACAACTTGAAGCCATTCCCTATAATGGATAGGGCATAAGATGTCTAGGGGCGGAGTACCCGTTTACAGATCATGACGGATATGGAAAAATAAAAGAGTTTTAGGGGTTTCAAAGGGGTACTCGACCCCTCCACCCCTATACAAAGGATAGATGGTCCCAGCAGCTGGACCCCCCACGATCAGACATCTTATCCCCTATCCTTTGAATAGGAGATAAGATGTCTAGGGTCGGAGTACCCCTATCACCCCTTCCCACAAATAAACGTATATTTACATCCACTGCGGGCTCCCGCTGTATGACGCACGCTCAGCAGGTGAGCGACCATCATACCCGATGGGGGTCCTGGTTGCTATTAGCAACCAGGACCCGCGGCTCATACCGGACATCGCCAATCGGGCTGATGTCCGGTATTAACCCTTTAAACGCAGCGATCAAAGTTGATTGCGGCGTCTAAAACGGGAGATTGCCATTGCCGATTAGCTCGGGACCGCTGCGGTGAAATTGCAGACAGCTGGAAGCGCCTTACCTTGCTCCTCGCTGGCAGATCAGTGTTTTATTGCTCCAAGCCTGAGATCCAGGCAGAAGCAATTGAGCACAGATTACACTGATCCAATACCGGATATCGCCGATTGGGCTGATGTCTGGTATTAAACCTTTAGACGCCATGATCAAAGTTAATCGCGGCATCTAAAACGGGAGAGTATGCTGCCGGTTATCTGAGCGGGGCTGTTTGGGACCGCCACGGTGAAATCGGGGCGTCCTGAACAGCGGGAGTCTTCTTACCTTTCTCCCGGCTGTCCAAACGGCGCTTGATTGCTCCAAGCCCGAGATCCAGGCTTGAGCAATCAACCGCCGACAACACTTATCAATGCAATGCTACGCTATGGCATAGAATTGATCAGTGTATTCAATCAGTGTAATGCATGTTTAGTCCCCCATAGGGGCTATAACGCAGCAAAAAAAAAAAAATAAATAAAAGTTAATAAAATGTGATTTAACCCCTTAAATAAAAGTTTGAATCGCATAGTGTAAATAAAAATATAAGCATGTGGTATCGCCGCATGCGTAAATGTCCGAACTATAAAAATATAGCATTAATTGAACTACATGGTCAATGGCGTACAGGTTAAAAAAAAATCAAATTCCAAAATAGCGTATTTTTGTTCACCTTTTATACAATAAAAAAATAAAAAGCAATCAAAAAGTCTGATTAAAACAAAAATGGTACCGATAAAAACTTCAGATCACGGCGCAAAAAAAAAAATTAGCTCTCATACCGCCCCGTATAAATAAATAAAAAAATGTTATAGGAGTCAGAAGAGGACAATTTTAAACAAATTTTGGTGCATGTAGTTTAAAAAAAAATGTAAGTAGTAAAATAAAATAAAACTATTTAAAAATTGGGTATCCTTGTGACCATATGGACCTACAGACTAAAGGTGTCATTTTTACTGAAAATTGCACTGCGTAGAAACAAAAGCCCCCAAAATGTACAAAATAACGTTTGTTTTTTTCCAATTTTGCCCCACAAATATTTTGTTTCTGGTTTTGCCATAGATTTTGTGGTGAAATGATTGATGGTATTACAAAGTAAAATTGGTGGCGCAAAAAACAAGCCCTCATATGGGTCTGTAGGTGGAAAATTGAAAATGTTATGATTTTTAGAAGGGGAGGAGGAAAAATTAGATTTTTTTTTTGCACTCACCATAAAATCTCTCTCTCGTAGCCTTCATTGGGGGACACCTATACTGATGGGTATATGCTCTTGCCACCAGGAGGCGCTGACACTAGGAAAAAAACTCGGCTCCTCCCTGGCAGGATATACCCGCCCACTGGAAGTGAGGTCATCAGTTGTGTCACAGGCAGTAGGAGAAGTCAACAAAGAAATACGTCCGAAGGACCCTAGAAAAGAATCCAGGAGAAAAAACCCAAGAACCGGAAAAGAAGATCCAGAACAAAAATGAAGAAATGGGTGGGTGCAGTGTCCCCCAATGAAGGCTACAAGAAAGAGATTTTACGGCGAGTACAAAAAAAAAAAAATATCTCCATTTTTCGGTCGCTCTTCATTGGGGGACACTGATCCTATTGGGACGTACCAAAGCAGTCCCCTAAGGTGGGTGGGAAGAACAACCACCAGAGAAGGGGAGACTGTCCGGAAACTGACGAGACCCTGGGCTAAAAGGCAACAGAGACCCAGAAACTGAGTGTCCGAAAGGTCCCACCGTCCATGGAGATGGACTAGGACGCCAAGGAAAAGATCGGCCATTGTAGAGACTCAAACCTATGGTCCACTTAGAGAGAAAAAAGAAGGGCTGCCAGGAAGCCCCACGACCGTAACCATCATGGAAAGAGATAGAAAAAAAAGAATTCCAGAAACACAGAACCGGACAGAGGGCCAGCCAGGCTGTAAAACAAAAATAGAAGGGGCCTGAAAAGGAAAACCCAGCCTAGAGAACCAAGCGATTCAAGAAAATATGGCAAAAAAATGCCAAGGAGAACAGTGCATGAAGGAGCAGAAGGAGAGCACAGTCAAGGTGGAGTCCAGAACCCCTGGATAAAAAGGAAGAGAGACGGAAACCGGCCCTAGAAAGGCACGATGCAGAAGATCGATGACCGAAATTGAAAAGCTGAAGGCTCCAAAACCAAAGTCCCAGGGGAAAGCCGTGAGCACCCGGGCGGAAGCTGACAGTCTGACAGTGCCAGAACAGCGGTAAAAAAACGTGATGAGGAAAGCAGATGGCGAATTGTCCTGACTGGCGTAATCTCGAAGACCGGAACACCCTCCATCCCAGGAATATGTGGACCCCAAAGGAGGAGACGGAGAGTAACAAACGGCCAAAAAAGGAACTGAATGCCCTGAGAAGGAGCATCCTGGAATACCAGAGCGGCCGACATGGGAACGGAGGTTCCAGAGTCTCCTAGAAGACTTACACCCGTAGGGCGAGCAAATCCAGCCACCGTAGCTCTCCGGGAGACATACGTCTATGTCTGGACAAGAAAAAGGTGAGGTACAGGAAGACCGCCCCACAAATGGGATCGCGGAGAAGTCTGGGCAGGAGTGCTACCATGCCCGAGACCACAACCATCACTAAGGCCATAAGAACCAGAAGGGCCAACCTAGACAATAAGGCCAGCCACAGCAGCCTAGGAGGTTGCCCAATACAAGGAGACTCCCCCGTACTCGCACAAGACAGCGAAGAGGGAATGGGCACGGAAAACCAGCCTTGAACCCCAGTGGTCCGAGTGGACCAGAGTATTCCGAAGCAACATCCTGTCAGGATGGGAACAGAGAGGGAAACAAAGGAAACCCAGCTGGGACTCAGGATCTGGGTACATGAAGGTTTCTCCAGAAGAATATTGTGTCAGTGTAGAGCAACTGACACTGTCAAAGGGAAGGATGAACACACCCCTCCAGGGAGAATGCGCCAAGGAAGGAGAGCAATGGCAGGGCCCAAACAACAGACGGTGGCTAGACTCGCTGACGCTGAGCCCTTCATTGCATAAACTCCACCAACAGAGGAGCGTGCCATGTCTACATGAAGAGCAGGAGAGAACCAAGAAAGAGGGGGAGAGCCGGGCTGCAATAGTGGGCAGTAAGCACACAGGCAAAGCTGGTACAAAGCTCTTCAAGGGGTGGTGAGAGGAAACTCAGGTACTGACCGTGCTGAGCTTCCTGATCCCCATACCTCCTGCCAAGTAGGAAAGGTATTGTAGGAACGGGTCAATATAATGGGAGAACGCAGCAGCCCCAAGAACCCTGCGGCAACATAGCGAGGTATGGAGGAGCCATTTGTGTCCCCAGAGGAATCTGAATCCTGGACACTGGTCCTGGGTACAGAGAATGCAAGTAAGAAGCACACCCAGTAACCTATAGCATGTGGGAGGAACCCTTTTGGGTGAAACCTTGTCCCCTGTGAAAAAAAAGAGGAGGGGACCAACAGTGCGTCAACAAAGCCAATCTGGTTGCTGACTAAGGCAGTAGAGCAGGCGACCGGCCTGCACCGAAATCCAGGAAAGATACCTAGAGGCATAGGGGGCTGTGGAACAGACTGCGTCGTCCTATCAGGCCCCATGCCAGAACAGATGTGTTCAACTGCAGCAGACCTGTACAAGACCACAGAAAGGCCCAAGGTACACCCCACTGAAAAGGAGAGGAGGTGGGCTCTATACGTGCAGAGTGTCCGTAGCATATGTGGGGACACAGACATGGTTACCGCACTATAGTAGTGAGGCACCAAGACAGCAGCCACGAAGAAAACACAGACATCCAAAGTGCCGGCGGTATGGAAAATAGGCGCAGCACCTAATGGGGTGAAATAACCATGCTCATAGCAGACCAACGTAGGGGGACAGAGAGGGCTGCTGTCGCTGCAAAGGTTAATGGAATCTGCAGGAAACGCCCACACCCCGTCTACTAATGATGATACATATCAGGACTGCTGTCACAGACGCAAGGGGTGAAGGATGCAAGTGGTGCAGGAAACCATGCAGGACCAGACCGACTTACAGGTATAAGGAAGAAAGAATATCCAATGAAACCACAGGGTCACGTTTTCGGAACTTCACAATGAAAAGTGAGGCACCGGACTGCAGCTGTGGAAGGAGGGAGGTGACCTGGTGGATTAGAAACCCATGCAGACAGTCTGGCTAATGGGCATAGGGACCATGGAACACACCAGGATACCGCATTCAGAACCACACACAGAAATTGGGTTACCAGCCGTCAGGCATGTGGAGAGGGACCTGGTAGAGTAGGGAAACCTGTGAACCATAATGTGGTGCATGGTATAGGGCCCATGGAACGACCTGGGCTCCACATTCAGAACCTCACCTTGGCAGTGGGTTACTGAACTTCCGCCACGGTATAGGATGTATGGTAGGTGACCCGGCGCAGTAGGAAACCATACAGACCACCATCTGGCTGACTGGCATAGGATCCTTGAATGTGCAGGGTCACTCCTTCGAAAGCCCCCATAGAAAGTGGGATTACTGGAGTGCAGACGATCTGATGGGCGACCTGGTGGTGTAGGAGACTATGCAGACGAGTGTCTGGCTGACAGGCATCAGTCCCTAGTACCTGCAGGGACCCTATCCCACACCAGCAGAGAGGTACGGGAAACTCCAGCCCTGCACGCGGCAGACCTGTGATAGGAAACCGACAGCAGTGGAAATCGTGCAGACCACAGTCTAGCTCAACGAGGACACCTCCAGGCACTGACCGGTGACAATAATGGGACAACAGCACCAATAGGAGAGCACTGTGCCCCTTTGTTGCATGCAGGAGGGCCGGGAGGCCTAGGAGCCATGGATAGTATGCCCACCATCCCGTAGATCGGGGAAGCGGAGGAGCTGTGGATTGTATCCCCGTTGCCCTGTATAGTAGTCCATAGGACACGCCGGGTCACTTCTTCGGACATCTCACACTAGTAGTGGGGAACCGGAACTCCAGCTGCAGATACATCAACGTGTGATGAGTGACAGGAGGCGGAGGAGCCACGCAGACCACAGTCAGGCTTACTGGCATAGGGTTCATATAGTAGACATCGGGTCATTCCTTCGGACACCTCGCACTAGCAGTGGGGTACCAGAAGTCCAGCCGCGGATACGGAAGCACTGAGATGAATGACAGGCGGTAGAGGAAACTAAGTCCAATCCATGTCCCCGCAGGGTCACTTCTGTGGAATCCTCACACTAGAGGTGGGATCTGGAACTCCAGCTGCAGCAGACGTGAGAAGAAAACCACATAGACGACAGTCTTACTGATATATGGACCACTGCACGTGCGGGGTCATTCCTCCGGAGACCCCCTAGTTATGGGGTACGGGGGGGAAAAAGGAGCCATAGGCCCAACTACATAAGACGGGTGACCGGCGGTGGAGGAAACCACTGCAGATAGGTTTCCTAATGTCGTCTCGAGAATGAAAGGCCACGTGGTGGACATTGGCGCAGGGCAGGGAAGTAGGCCCAGGCATGGAGGAGGGGACACCTCAGTTTCTGCTAGAATTGCAATGGCACCAATTGAAGCACCCCTAGGGAGGGAATGGAATCATGGAGAGACTGAAGGGAAGCAGCCAGAAGGGAGCTCATTGGTCAGCATAAGACCAAGAGCTGAGATTCAGTAAATGGCCACAATGTGTAACACCTGATTCATTTATAATTATTTTTTTTTTTTTTTTTTTTTTTTTTTTTTTTACACACGGTTGCAACGCAGCACATAGTAAGGAGAGGGACAAACCGTGTCGATGACCACTGACCCCTCAATGCCACACTGCAGGAGAGGAGAAGGAGGACGGAGCTATGCCGACTCCCCAGTGCCATAATGACGGCCGGGGAGGGAAGAGACCTATAACCCCCAGTTCCTGCACTGTGGGGGCGGAAGACAGAGTTACGCTCTGAGTCCCCAGCACACATGACCGCCGGCATTTATAAAAGCGACGGCTTCCCCATGACTGATGCACCGACTGCAGGTGAGTCTGCGGGTGCTGAAATAAGGCAGCTGCAACAAAGCGAGGAGCGAGTCCCCACTCAGCCGATCTCCAGAGTCCCGCACAGAGCCTGGTAAGAAGGGGGGGAGGAGTACAGAACAGCCAGGGCGGAGAGGAGGGGGAAAAGAGTCTGCGGCCGCAGAAAGTGCAGGGAGGAAAGAGTCTGCGGCCGCAGAAAGTGCAGGGAGGAAAGAGTCTGCGGCCGCAGAAAGTGCAGGGAGGAAAGAGTCTGCGGCTGCAGAAAGTGCAGGGAGGAAAGAGTCTGCGGCCGCAGAAAGCGCAGGGGGCCGCCGCTAAAGCCGACAGCTGACCTCAACAGAACTCCCGACTCACCAATATCAGGACCTTAGCCCCCGAAATTGTTCCATTGCGGACCAAGTCCACAGAGTAGCAGAGGTAAGAGAGACCCAGGGAGATAATTAACCCCATAAGTCCCACCATAGTGCTGCCAGAGGTTCAGGAAGTGAATCACTGCACTAAAGAGGGCACATACCTACCTAGCTCTTGGCCATACTCCCCTCCTGAGCTAAAGGCCGCGCTGCACCGTGCCAGGCTGCCATAGCGAGGCGAGCCGGACCCAATGTACACCTCCAGGCGCTGCCAAGAAGGGGTTAACGGTCCATACTCTATGCACCGTGCCCCTTTGTCGCATGTGGGAGATCAGGTAGTGCCACGATCCTGGCACCAAATCTAGAAAACTAACAAAAAAGAAAAAGAACCTAACTATACTTAACTAGAAAATAATAAAACAAGAGACCAGGTCTGGGGAGTGTCTGCCTCCCACTGACACTAGATAAAACTGATGACCTCACTTCCAGTGGGCGGGTGTATCCTGACTGGGAGGAGCCGACTTTTTTTTCCTAGTGTCAGCACCTACTAGTAGCAGGAGCAGATACCCAATAGTATCGGCGTCCCCCAACGAAGAGCGACCGAGAAAACAAAAGTGCAAAACTAAAAAATGGCCCGAGAGGGAAGGGGTTAAGCATACTAATTTTATTTATTAAAAAAAAAAAAAAAAACACCTTTCCTATGTGTGACTATAGTGATGACCTCCCCCATCACATTACCTGCCCGGAGACATCAGTCGGCTGTCACTGAATCGGTCGTCCAGTCCGGCCAGCAGCTCCTGACACTCCTCATAGGAGAACGGGAAGCAGAAGGCGAAGTAGGTGGTGGCTCCGCGACAATCCAAGAAACGGTGGACGAAGGACAAGACGAACTGGTTATCCACCATCTGCAGAGAGGAGACCCCATTATATATGATATGTGATCACAGCCCCGCCCCCTGTATGACATCACTCATATAATATAATGACATGTGATCACAGCCCCGCCCCCTGTATGACATCACTGATATAATATAATGACATGTGATCACAGCCCCGCCCCCTGTATGACATCACTGATATAATATAATAGTAATATAATGACATGTGATCATAGCCCCGCCCCCTGTATGACATCACTGATATAATATAATGATATGTGATCACAGCCCCGCCCCCTGTATGACATCACTCATATAATATAATGACATGTGATCACAGCTCCGCCCCCTGTATGACATCACTGATATATAATGACATGTGATCACAGCCCCGCCGCCTGTATGACATCACTGATATAATATAAGTTATATAATGACATGTGATCACAGCCCCACCCCCTGTATGACATCATTGATATAATATAATAGTTATATAATGACATGTGATCACAGCCCTGCCCCCTGTGTGACATCACTCATAATATAATGACATGTGATCACAGCCCCGCCCCCTGTATGACATCACTCATATAATATAATGACATGTGATCACAGCCCCGCCCCCTGTATGACATCATTGATATATAATAATAATAATATAATGACATGTGATCACAGCCCCGCCCCCTGTATGACATCACTGATATAATATAATGACATGTGATCATAGCCCCGCCCCCTGTATGACATCACTGATATAATATAATGATGTGATCACAGCCCCGCCCCCTGTATGACATCACTGATATAATATAATGACATGTGATCATAGCCCCGCCCCCTGTATGACATCACTGATATAATATAATGATATGTGATCACAGCCCCGCCCCCTGTATGACATGTGATCATAGCCCCGCCCCCTGTATGACATCACTGATATATAATGACATGTGATCACAGCCCCGCCCCCTGTATGACATCACTGATATAATATAATAGTAATATAATGACATGTGATCATAGCCCCGCCCCCTGTATGACATCACTGATATAATATAATGATATGTGATCACAGCCCCGCCCCCTGTATGACATCACTCATATAATATAATGACATGTGATCACAGCTCCGCCCCCTGTATGACATCACTGATATATAATGACATGTGATCACAGCTCCGCCCCCTGTATGACATCACTCATATAATATAATGACATGTGATCACAGCCCCGCCCCCTGTATGACATCATTGATATATAATAATAATAATATAATGACATGTGATCACAGCCCCGCCCCCTGTATGACATCACTGATATAATATAATGACATGTGATCATAGCCCCGCCCCCTGTATGACATCACTGATATAATATAATGATATGTGATCACAGCCCCGCCCCCTGTATGACATCACTGATATAATATAATGACATGTGATCACAGCCCCGCCCCCTGTATGACATGTGATCATAGCCCCGCCCCCTGTATGACATCACTGATATATAATGACATGTGATCATAGCCCCGCCCCCTGTATGACATCACTGATATAATATAATGACATGTGATCACAGCCCCGCCCCTGTATGACATCACTCATATAATATAATGACATGTGATCACAGCTCCGCCCCCTGTATGACATCACTGATATATAATGACATGTGATCACAGCCCCGCCCCCTGTATGACATCACTCATATAATATAATGACATGTGATCACAGCTCCGCCCCCTGTATGACATCACTGATATATAATGACATGTGATCACAGCCCCACCCCCTGTATGACATCATTGATATAATATAATAGTTATATAATGACATGTGATCACAGCCCCGCCCCCTGTATGACATCACTGATATAATATAATGACGTGTGATCACAGCCCCGCCCCTGTATGACATCACTGATATAATATAATAGTAATATAATGACATGTGATCACAGCCCCGCCCCCTGTATGACATCACTGATATAATATAATGACGTGTGATCACAGCCCCGCCCCCTGTATGACATCACTCATATAATATAATGACGTGATCAACATAGCCCCGCCCCCTGTATGACATCACTGATATAATAGAGACATGCAAATGAAGAAATGGCGCTCACCAGTCTCTTGTATCTTCTCTTTATTAGAACAGAAAGTGCAGGTTACAAGTCGTCCTATTCCCTATACAAGTGTTTTTCCCTATACAAGTGTTTTGCTCGGTTTGAGACCCGCCCCTTCCTGTGCTTTCCCATCCCTTAAATATCTTACTACCTGGATGACGAAAGCAAATGGGCGGGGCTAACAAGCGTGGGTTAAAACAAGTGAAAACATACAAAGACACAGCTAAAGGGGTACTCCGCTGCTCAGCGTTTGGAACAAACTCCCTTCTGACCCTGTAGACCGTGTCTCGGAGAACTTTTTATTTTCGTGTTTTTCTTTCCTTTTTGATTTTTTATATTTTTTGTGTTTTTCTTCCCATTCTCATAATCTTCACGATCTCTGAGAAATTTATCATTTTCTGTATAGTACTTCGTCTTTTCTCTATTTTTTTCTGAAAATCGTTCTAGGCTTGTTCAGACATGGGGTACTCCTTCCAGTACTTATCAGCTGCTGTGTGCTCCAGAGGAAGTTCTTTTCTTTTTAAAATGTCTTCTCTTTCTGACCACAGTGCTCTCTGCTGACATCTTAGGAACTGTCCGGAGAAGCATAGGTTTGCTATGGGGATTTGCTCCTACTCTGG